>NW_025335589.1:20482171-20570819 GCF_004798865.1 Varanus komodoensis | reverse complement strand
CTTGCACTTATCCACATTGAATGCCATCCTGTTGTCTCCTGCTCACTTCCATAGTCTGTCCAGATCCTTTTGGAGTACCTGCTCTTCAGTTGTGGCCACCGCTCCAGTTTTAGTGTTGTCTGCGAATTTGATCAGCAGACTGTTTACCCCTTCTTCCATGTCATTAATGAAAAGATTAAACAGGATCGGCCCCAGGACAGAGCCCATAATTCATATAACAGTTTCTCTAAAATATTATGTGTGTAGTGTGAGCATGTGCTACATGATTTCTATAGTACCAGCCTTTCTGTGTGTGCACATTACTGTGTCCAAGTTCTTGAAAAACACACCACAGGAAACATAATGCATGTACATATATCTAGTGGTTCCTATGCATAGGTACTCTCTTGGAAATAGGATCTGTGCATTCTATTAATATGATGTAGGCACTATGGAAACTTTGAAGGCAGAAATATGCAATTCATTTCCTAGTTACATACAACAAAAATGTTTTAGGATAACTAACTTATATAAACATACTGAAGATCTAGGTAAGGGATATACTACTTAATGCAAAAATCAAACTTTAAACAATCCACTGTACTAAAAATAATACCTGTCCTCAGTAGACAGGGATTCCTCTTCTAGGAATCATTAGAAGTTCATCTTGGCTGCTTAACTGAACTGGCTTGATTTGCGGTTCCCAAATAAATAAGTCTACTGGAACTTGGTTCAGTTTTTACACTTGTCTGAATATCACAATGTATATAAAATGCAAGTTTTAAGTTAAAATGCAAAACCCACTATTAATTTTGATACAATATAAATACTTCATAGCACAATGTATTAAATGCATGTGCTGTAAACAATATTTTAAAATACCATGAATGTTCATGTTGTTGTAGTTAAATCAAAGACTGAACTGATATAGAAATGGGAGAAAGAGGACTTATTAATGAACACACATGAAATTGTCAGAGGCTGGAAACTCATCTACTCATTGCTGTCTTCATATTTGTCCTTAAAGGCAGAAGAGATTCATCAGGAGAAGTTCTCATCAACCTTGCCCATCTGCCTGCAAGATCTCTCCAGTCCAAGAAGTGGCACAGTAAATCCTTCTAAGCTGCTTCTAAGTAGTCAGTCAACTCAAGGCCAAACCAGACAATTACTTTTTTCATTTTTTATTCTAGACTAGGTACAGAGAGGTCCAATCTGGATTGGCACGCTAGCATGGGGGGCAGAGCAACTTTAACTTTTTATCCCATGCTTTGGGCCCAATCAGGATCAGGCTTACTGGCCCTGTTCTACAGGGAGAAAAAATGAAAGCACAATGCTCATTCTCAATAATTTCAACGGGGGAAAAACTGCTTTCAAAAAGTAATTCAAAGCAGAATATCATCCTTCCTGGTTACCACACTTCTGTTAAAGCTGCTGTCAAGAGCCAGCCTCTTTTGCCCTTCCAAGCAGACCAAGGGGGAAGGATTCTAACTACAGAATTTATTATGGTAAAGCGGGCCAGCCAGACCAGCTTTGTAATACAGCAGTCCTATTCCAGAAGTTTTTAGCAAAAGACAATCCATCTAGTTAATGAGACAGCTAATGAGAGATAAAGTTCAAGTTCAGAAGTTGATTCCAAACTGAATCCCTGACCTCCCTTCCCAAGCAAATGCAGGTTGTTCCACTCTCATGGAGGTTTCTACCAAATGTGGGCCAGATGGCAGGAACACCAGACATCACTCAGTTGGCCAGCTCTCTTGAGCTGGTGCCAGATGATCATATTTATTAAAATACATTGCTCTTCCTCTGGTCCTGCATGTGTCAACAGTGTCTCCCCAGCCACCTGGCTTGTCTTGGGGCTTTTCAGCCGTGATATTTAAATTAAGAATTCTGACCCTTCCTCTTCTTCCAGCTCAGATGCAGAGTCTGAGGAAACCACCTTAGCATGCCGTATTTTGGGAGAAGCAGGCATAGTCTCTCACAGCCTGCAGGGTGGCATCATGAAGCAATTCCTTTCATAGAGCTTTTTCAGATGTAAGGCTACACAGCAACAGAGAGATGCATAATGGAAATGAATGAACACACGCACACAGACACACACACACACAGCATCCTCAACCCCTTGCAGTGATTACACAAAACCATTACTAACCTAATTTCAGAGTAAGTTATAGAATCCCTGAGAATGAGATAGGAAAATAGAAGCCTTTTCATGGGGGTCAAACATGTCAGGAAGCCTGTTTGATTTCAGGATCTGATTTTGACACAGCACTAGCTGAACTTCTTGCCTAGAGCTGGATACAACTCTGCCTCCCCCATACCTCTCTTAAGGACTTCCAGGTAAACAGAAATATAATAAGCATCTGCATCAGAAATAAGATGTACCCACTGCCATCCCTGAAATTTAATGTCAGGAAAGTTCTGGGGAAGGTGCTGAACTCTGAAAACTGACTAACTACATCAGAGTCCGGGGGGAAAATAGAAGATTTTCAGAAATTACACATTCTTTTCCTTTTTTCTTTATCCTGGAGAGTAAAAACACTCAACCTTCAAATAAGTCTATGACATTCCCACCCACTGCCCCACACATAGTGCACTGCTCAAAAATAGGACGGAGAATGTTGAGGTGCTATTTGCATGCACATTGAGATGTCACACTCACGTTATCGCCTAAAACTGTTCTGCTCACAAATCCAGATTCAGAAATGTCTAAGTTTATGATAAAGAAACATCCTCCATCCACTCCTCCACCTAACAAATGGAATTGCTCATTTTACTATTCTAAATCTTCTTTCTCAGTTTAAATCCAAGGCAGTACTTTAACTGTGAAGGATCTAGCACTCATATTCCATTTTTGGAAAATCCTGCCATGTGGTTCTGACATTTCCAAATCCATACTATGAAGTATAGGGATAGCACTAAGCACATTTCCTTCTGAAGCTCCTAAGAGGACAAGATCTCTAGATTTGTCCTGGGATCGCACATAATGAACATTATCAGAAAACATACTAGCCTGACAAATATTCTAATCTGACAGTTGACTGCTGCCTTTTGTTCTAAAGCTGAAAGTACCCCATTTATCCATCTTCCTCCATTGGCTCTCCTCGTTATAAGGAATAACGAGGCCTTTTTTGAAATACTTTCCCTTGGATAGAAATGACTGCTGGCAGTGAGAAAATCTGAAATTAGATTAAAAGCATTCAGTTCCCAAAGGGTTCTGTTTCAATCGCTTATTTTTCTACTGTTTGCTTCACTTTGTCATGATCAGGCAGGTGCTTCTAGGAAAAGAGAACTTCCTCTTTGTTCTGCTACCACTGCTGTAGGCAAACAGTCACAGACACTGTTGTGGGGGAGAGCGAAACAGAAGCCACTCCTTTAACCAACGGAGACTTTTCTGGACCAAACCAAAGTCCAGTGGTCAACTAGATGTTTATGTGAATCCTCAAGTATAAGGGCAACAAGCCACTCTTGCTGCTCCTAGCCAGGAAATGCTCACCAGTGGCATGGTGCATCTGATCCTAGATAGAACTAACATGACTCATAGCCAGCAATTGTCCTATCTTCTACGGCTTGGTTCTGCATGTTAACCCATACTCAAGCTTGAATGCAGATTATCAATGAACCATGGGAACCAAGGATGTTGCTCTATCCATTCTGATTACCTATTTGGCTTCTTGACCATGCAGAATTTTATGAAGTTGTTACAGTTATTTCAAAACCAGAATGAAATTCATTATTTCTTATCCAGTACAGTTTAGGTAAATTCAGTTCCACATTGTTAAACTCATCTTTCATAGCAACAACAGTTACTTCTGTACAGTTGGGTGTACTGGGTAAATTGAATTCCAGTAGTGTGAGGAGATTAGTAATGCTAGTAGCACAACTCTCTCTCCAACAGAGCAAGATGTTAGAAAGAAGATAGAAATTTGCATCCTGACCAAATTTCCCATATATTTTTATATATTGCTGCTTTTATTAATTAAATGGAATACCACAAGGTAGTCACCATGCTGAAGTCAAGCAGGTCTGGGTCTGCTCAGAGCTTGGATGGGGGACCACTTGGAAACTACATGTAGCTACCTTAAGTTCCATTATGGAGGTGGCTTGCAAATGCAATAAAAATAAATAACTGACTTTGAGGCTATACTCTGAAATTGCAGAAAAACCAGAAGCCACTGAAGAGGAGCAGGGTTCTATTATGCCGGAAAGCAGTTCATGCCTTCAAAAAGCACTGAATATTTTTCTTCTCTTGTGCTATTCAGGAGACCAAAAGCACATGAACCAAGAGACTGTCTTTGGAATGCAGTGAACTTATTTTGAACAGGGCCATGAACATAAGGAGTCCATGTCTGGGGGCTGGGAGAAAAATCATTCTCATTTTAGAATGACAGGGCAAGGAGAACAGATTCAGGTAAGTACAACAAATTTACACTAAACCCTTTCTCTCTGTCTCTTTCACACATGGAAAGTGAAAGAGCTCTTGTATGACTTCTGTTGTTATGCTCTGACTATCATTTTGCCAAGCTGTCCAAAGGCAATCACATCTTCTGTTAGGGCTGTCAGAGTGTTCCCCTTGCCATGTGTTCTGAAAAAAGGTGGGGCAGAATTTTTTCTCACGTTCTCAGAAGGGTTTGTAGAAATGCTGAAGAAAATGTGAAAACTTTAATAGAGGGAAACCTCCAACAGCTATTTATTCTTTTCAGATTATTTCTTCCTTGCTCATTTAAACTCTCAGGTTTTAAAAAAGACTTCAAATAATTGATACACTAATGGGATGTTGTTGTGTAAAATGGCCTTAAAGGTTATTTCAAATGCCTGATGGGTGATTGAAGTTACAAAGGAAACCTGTAAATACTCGGAAGCACTCTTCTCTTTTTCTTCTTTTCTCTACTAGAGTTCCAGTGCACTAAGAACACTGACACTCTCCCTCCCCACTAAGTTCC
This sequence comes from Varanus komodoensis, assembly GCF_004798865.1. Classification (NCBI taxonomy): domain Eukaryota; kingdom Metazoa; phylum Chordata; class Lepidosauria; order Squamata; family Varanidae; genus Varanus; species Varanus komodoensis. The sequence goes on along the minus strand of NW_025335589.1, from coordinate 20,565,900 downwards.
CATTATTCTTCTCCCTCACACTTTTCCTCAGGATTCTTCAATCCCCTACCCCACTGCTTAAAATTCAACTGCCTGGAGTGTGTTCCTGAACATGAACAAAATAGCCTTCCACCACATCCATGCTGAGGATCTACAAAGCTTTGAGCCTCTGCATCTCTTATGTTACATTATATTCCTTGGTAGACAGCACTCCACCCAGAAAAGTAAGGCAACCACACTTCTCAATCCAAAAGAAAAACACTTCCACTCTGAATACTGCTATAAAAAAAGAGAAGAGAGTTCCCTCTTTTATCCTTAAAATACTTTCTCCCTCCTTTGGGAGATCATATCTTATTCTAACTGCTATGGGTTAATATAGCTGTCTGAATTTGAAGAGAGATGGAAGAAATGAAGAGTTACTGCAACTTTTACATATGTCTTTGTTGAAGTTTCATATAAAATCTTGCATAGTTCAGAAACTGAAAGTCTGTTATCTGGACACACAAAATCCAGCGATAATCTTTTGATCCAGTCTTCCTCCACTGTCACTTTAAAAGATGAACTTTAAAAGTTCATCTTTGCTCATGAGTTTAATATTAGTATGATGTCTCTAAAAGGGGATTAAATCCACTCCCCTTTTCTACTTTTGCTGTTACTTGGCATACCTGATGCTCCATTATGACCACAATGATAAAACATGCGTAGAATGCCAGCACGGGACCCCAGTAAGTCAAGTGACTGCAGGGGAACAGCAAATAGATTGTCCAGTTATTGTGTTTTCTGAGCAGAGGCTTTTTTCATGAGCAGAATCAAGGTAAGTTCAGCTGTATTTGTGATTCTACATACTTTCCAAAGAAGGGAATCCTGCATCTAACCACTGCGAGCTGATCTGTGCTGAAGAAGCAGAAGATCTCAGATTCGAGTCTGAAGTACTTATCTCACAATATCAAATGGATAGAAAGTCTTAAAGGAGGTGCTGTAAAAAGAATCAAAAGTAGTTTGACATTTATGGACCACAGCTGCTCTTGAAAAAATGTGAAGCAGTCTTAGAAGAAAACCTTTGGATCTGCAGTGTACAATTCCTGCTAGCAGCTGCAATAAACATTATGCTTTTTCCACTACACTATGTATTTGCAAAAATGAATGAAGTTACATTAATGTTCATGTCAAATTTGTGCAGTTCAATGCAATACAATTTTGACATGTCTTGGAGTAATTTACATGACAATATTAGCTAGAAAAAAGAAATAAATGACATAACATAGAATGCTATTAAAAATGTACACACCATTATACTCACCAAGTAAAACTAAGGATTTCATCTCACTACCTTTCATTCATGCAGTTCTTAAACTGCAGTGACACAGACGATAAGAGGTTTGCCCTGTACATTGTCCCTGGGTTCAACTGGTATGCACAAGAAGCTGCTGTGAGATGACTAATGTAAAGAAAAAGCAATCCTCTAAATCTAAGTTCTTGCATTTCAATTGTAATGTGATTCCAAAAGTTTGTATCTCTCAGTTTGTCATAAATATTAGCAATATACAATTTCAACTTTTTCTCACTGCCTAACAGTTCAATACTATATCATTGTTTTAATTAGCAATGCTGCTTTTTAATGCTGTTTTCAGTTTTGGTTCTCTCCGTATTTGCCTGCATTCACAAATTAATTGCAATCCAGACACCAAGTAGAAGTATCATTATAGAAAGTGTATTTCATTTCATCTACCATTACTTCATCTTTATTACCAAAGATCTTATCACACTTGCAACAATTTTCCCAACATTTTAATATTTAATTGGTTTTATCTTTGATTTTATCATTATGGTTGGATGCAGTGTGTTGTTCATTGGTATGTTGCTTTTGTTTTTGTAAGCCGTCCAGAGACTGTGGTACTGGAAGGCATATAAAAACTTAAATAAATTCATTATGACTTAGTTCAACAATGGTGATGAACTACTCTTTGTATCTTGACACGGTGCCACAGTGTAACATGGCTTGACTATTTTATGCTTCTAGTAAGTCTGTAATGGCCTTCACCAACTCATAAAATTAAATTGTCATTCTCTCCTGAACCAGGACAGAGAAGAAATACTCTGTGAGATTAATTATTTGGCAACTTCAGTTGCAGTTCTTAATAAAATTAAGGGTGGTGGTGATTTTTAACAAATTGAAGGTGCAATCCTATATGTGCTTAGATAGAAAAATGGCCCTACAGCTCCCAGCAATTCCCCAGTACCCACATTGGCAGGCAAATGTTAGGAGTTGACTTTGTTTCTAGCTAAACATTTCATCCTAAATTATTTAATTTATCACATTTCATCTATTTGTCAATATTTCCACTGGGGCATCTAAAGATCTTAAATCCTTTTAGGGTAACACTGAACTAAGTGTCTCCACTGTGCTATATAAACTCATCTCCATTGCCATATCATCAAATCCCCAAGGATATTTTTTCTACATATCTAAAAAGATTGCTGTCGATAGCCTGAGTATGCTGCCATCTGAGCAATAAAACTATCGTAACATTTACTCTGCATTTTTGCTGTAATATATTCACCTATGTCCAAGTCAGCAAAGTAGTAATAGCTCTTGGCAGGATGTACATTTATCTTGGCTGAAAAGCTGTCAGTAGCAACACGGTGAGTGTCAATTGGCATGAAGTATGTGATGCAAACACATTTGCCAATTACATGCATTAGGGCCTCATAATGACTGATGTCACCAGTGTAGTATAGCAATAACTTATCTTAAGGACACTAATTATATTTTTCCCTTTAGCTGAATCTATTCTTTGCAAAGTTGCAAATTAAATCTATATAGTGTTTCATGTTATACTTCACAAACCGCAGGCTCAAGACAAGGTGCAAATGGCAGGTTCTGATAAACATTCCAGGATTCTCTAGGTGACCAAGTGAGTGATGTGAATCCATCATTAAGAGTGTCTGATTTGGTTTAACAAGAACTGCAAGCATTAGTATTCATTTATTAAGAAGGCAGCTTTTAGGAAGTTCCAATCCCATAAGAAAACAGGTCCAATCCAGCTATGCATAAGCAGTAGAAATGTATACTGTACATCCCAGTGTATCCCAGATTAGAATTTGGGAAGATATATTGCCAGATGAATTTCAAATATTTCTACACATCATGTATGTGCTTCTGTTCTGGTATATTATACCCAAGATGGGCAGTTTTAAACAGAAAGCTGTCTTTTACATTGGATTATATCCTTCCTCTATGTATCCTATGACCATGGTGATAGAGACCATTTACATTGGGACTTCTACTAGAATTACATTAGAACATCATCTTAAATGAGCAAGGTTAAAGCAGACAGATCTGGGCCATAACATGGTAGAAAATGCAAATGATAGCAATACAGAAAGTTAGGCTGCCACTTGATTCGCCTTAGGCCTAGTCTACCAAGTTATAGTTTGAGCTGGTGAAGTCCTGCTGTGATAGAATGAAATGCATCACTTAAGGTTACAAATGAGAAAGCACATTTATATAATATACCTTGCCATGCTAGGAGAAACTAGAACAAGAGAGGTTCTAGCCTACTTGTCTCCTAATGTACTATTTGTTAGGGTTAGTGTGTTTGTGTTTATGTGGCAGGCATGTCAGCCAGAGATCAGACTAGATGGCCTGGGAGGACCCTTCTGACTTGCTCTGTTTCTATGTTTCTATATGCATGTGTCAAAAAGTACAGCAAGGTTTATCCAAGGTATCCTATACTCTTAAGAAGTATAGTCCATAGTACAGTCCAACACAACTTCAGAATTCTGCCACACCATTCCTCTATATCTATTAAACAGATGATCTATTTGTCAAGTCAATTGAAAGGAATTAGTGGATGCATTAAGACTTATGCATGGTTCACCCACACAAAAATTATTTATAAAATAAAATCATTATTTAACCAAATTGTAATCTTTTAGCTTTTCATTTGAGTTCAGGAACAAAGAACTCAAATGAAAAGAAATGAAATTCAGATACAAATTGTCATTTTAGTACTATTAAAAAGTACTATTAATAAGCTTATAGGATTATTTTACTGATTATCAATACACTGAGTAGAAATCTTACACCACCACTTCTGGCCATCAGAAAGCAGTGGACAGCCACTGCAGAAGAATACTATGGTTTAATGCCCGTGATTACAAGCTCATGAGGATCAAAAGTGTTGTTCCCATTTTTCTCCTAAGACAGTTTCAGTGCCAAAACCAAGCCTAAATCATTATTGCAATGGCTTCAGGAGATCAAATTCATCCACAAGTTCAAGGAATTAATTTGGAACTATTCACTCAATCATCTTGTCCAAGAACCATGCATCAACCCCACACTTTGCTTTTTAAAGATCTACAGCTCCAGAGAAGATGTTCTCAGAAGCGTTGTCTCCTATAAGTCCTCAAAGAATATAACGATTTGTAATGTAATAAAAATTACTCATTATTTAAAAGCAAGGTCAGCATTTCATATTTTTCTTTTGCATTCTATTTTACTGAAATCCACCAGAACTTAAAGTATAATATCTTTCAAGCTAAATTAATGCCTAACAATTCAAATGAGGTATCTCCATTTAATTAACATTTGAGTTGATATGTTGATTTGCTGATTAAACTGATAAAAGCTGGAAGGACTGAAAACTATGTTCAATAAATTAGTTTACAATAAATGTGCAATAATCAGACTGATGTTCTTCTCATTATCCTAACCTTTCTCTGGCAGAGGTGGTTCTATTGCTTCAGGCATTTTAATTCTTCCAGCAACACTCAATTGACACCATTTGGGCCAACTGCCAAACATTCACTAGTCTGTTTGTATTGACATAACCTCATTGAACTCTGCAGCACAGAATGGGATCTAAACCAAGAGCAGCACAGAATAGAGAAAGAACAAAAATACCTAATGTTCTATTCCTATGAGATGAATAATATTACTCAAGGTACCTATATTAGCAAGGTTTACTTAATTTCAAAATTGCCAGCCTAGAATTTTGGCAGTGAGACAGATGCTTTGAATTACTAGCTTTAGGACTTTTAAAGGGTAGTTTATCCTAGAAATTTACCTTCAATTCACAGTTCAACACTACAATATTCTAATGAGGCAAAAACTAACTTAATAAGGAATAAGTGTGCAGCTGTTAAACTCTGGACAGCTAAAACCCTTTTTAGTTACTGATGTCATAATTGAAACTAATTCTCTACATTCTTCAACATATAAACCTAGTACATTTGAATATATGTTTGTCTTTCCCAGTTATCCATAGGTTGTATATCCTTATCAGAATTCAGTCATGTACATCTTTTTGTCTCTATAAAATATTTTAACATTTTATTTTTGCTTTTTTCTGTCTATTAATAGTAGTGCTTTAAAACTATGGTCAAGGTTAAACAGGGAACAGGATGATCCCATTCAAAACATGAAAGATAACAACTTATAAAGCATTTTAGGCATGCCCAAAGGCTTCTGTGAACCCACTGGCATTGCTGATGGGTTCCATTGGAATACCAACTCTCTGTACTGTATCAAACACTGCTTCTTGACACCATTTTTAAAAAGTTGGCTATCTGGATACTTGTCAGAGATACACAAGTTCAGAAGCCCAACTGAGACTCTAGAAATAGCTCCACTGCTTTATGGATTACATATTTCATCCTATAATTTCAGCACAAACACAGACATAAGCCAAGGTTAATTTGCAGTATAACATTTCTCCTACTTCCCAGTAACATGCGCCCCTGAACATTTAATTTATATACTCTACAGATCTGACCTCAGTTCTAAGCATAGGAAGCAAGTCCCCTAATTGGTCCATTTAGCTCAGTATCATATCTGCTGACCAACAGAAAACCACCAGCATTTCAGAATGATGTACCAGACTACCTGGATATACTTCTGAAGTCTATAAGCTGTGGTGACAGATACTAGATAGTGCCGAAATGAAATCAATAATAACCAGTCACAATAATAATATATACATACTGGATTTTCTTAGTGAAGGGCAAATCTGCCTATTTTCTAATACATATCCCACCACATTTTTGTATAAATTTTTTAAAGTTCATTTGTGTTTATGTCTAAATACATAATTTTGAACAAATGTTAAAAACATTTATAAATTTTATTAATATCCATAATATGATATTTAGCACAGATAAACCAAGAACTGCATTGAAAAATCTGAAGAATAACTGTGTTGCAATCGGGATGTTAGTGCAGATGAGTTCATATTGGAACACAAAGAATAAATTTCTCAGACATTGCTAATTGTATCACTAGAAATGGATGAATGATTTAATCCTTATGTTTTGCTCATGGATGGTCTGATACTTCCAGGAAGAGAGAATCAAAGATGGCAAGTGAATACTCTTACTCCTGAGACACTAAGTACAGATTTAAATAAAACAAAAGCAGGACATTAAAAACCCAATATCAAGCTTGCACGCCATGTGTGCAGACAGGTAAAGTTTTTTTATCTTTCTAGGGGAAGCTACCACCCTTTGTACCTTATGCTGCACTGGTGACCTGGTTTCCACACCTCATACTTGCTATCATGTCAAATGAATCAATCAAATATTCTGCATGGTCACATTTCCCATGAATAAGCCACCCTGAGAACATAGAGCTCATTTCTGGATTATTCATTCTCAGGATCTGGGCTGTTCTGGTGGCCAGAATCAGAACAACCATCACCACTGTACTCACAGGATGAGTCCCAAGGCCTGCTGGACCTCTCATTCTACTAACAAGTGCCAGCTGGGATCCTGGGGGAACAGCTATGTAAGAGCAAGCTCTTCCCTCCAGAACTTGGCTTAGCAATGCACCTTGCCTGACTACACCTGTGCCCGTGCCATTCCTGTCACTTGCCTTGCTATATTGCCTTTGCAACACAGGGCCTCCTGTGTGCCTGCATCCTGCCTGACCATTCTTTCTCCTGGTTCCTGCCATGTTTCTTGCCTTACCATGTTGCCTCAACAGCATAGGTTTGCTTGCTCGCTGCTACGTCTGCCTGACTGTTCTCATTCCCATTCCTGCCTTTCTATGCTGCCTTGCTGTTGTACCTGCCATTTGCCTGCTCTATATCCTGCCTTGCTGTATTTGCCTTAGTAACGCAGGGCTTCCTGCAAGCTGTGGTTCCCTGCCCCTTGCTGCATCTGGTTCCTCTCATGTATCCTGCCATGCAATATTTTCCAACCTGTTATCCCGTGCAAGGCAACTGTACCTCAATTTGTCCTCCTGGTTTGTCCTCCTGGTTTGTTCCTGACCGTGTCCTTGTTCATACATTTTTCTGGTTCCTGACCTCAGCCTGTATCATGACTTCAACCCGAACCTTCCATAAACCCCACTTTTGGACTCAGTAGTTTCTGAAGTTCTGTTGGTCCTAGTGCCTCCGCTGATCCTGTCTTGCCTTGTCTGTGGCCAACAATGTCCTAGTCTCAGGCCTCTGACATTCATAGCAACAGTGGCTTGTTGTGTCATTCAAATCCAGCAGGGTCACTGCAGCATGATGGGTGAGGGGAGGACTGGGAATAACAAGAGAGCTGTCCAGCCAGAGCAGCAAATATCCTTATGCTTCTTTTCATGCCCCTGCTATCATCCTGACCCCTTCTTGGCACCTTTCAATTCTTGCCACTAAATATCATGAAGGAATAATGCCAGAAATTGTCCCAAACAGAATCATAACGTTTCCCAGTCATGTGCAAGCTAGTATATAAGAGTAGATAACAGATGCTTTAACATCTGTGCAATTTTCCCCTCTGTGACACTATTTTGCCCTAACATTTATTTATATTTTCTGATCCTTCATAATATTCTGCATCCCATCTTAGGATGTGATAGTTAGCAACAAAAGGAAGCAACAAGCAGGCTGGGGAGCAGCTTTAAAAGCAGCTGGAAAGAAAGTGTTTTTCCAGCAGATATCCTTACTCTAGTCACTAGAGTCTAGTGTGTGTGTGTGTGGGGAGGGGGAGAGTCCATCACAAAGACCCCAAGGCTTTGTTCTGCAGCATTCTTGTCACTTGGAGCTCTCCCACCCTCGGTCCAGATCCCAGTGATGGAACAGGCATGATTGTGGCAAGCCCTCATGAAGATGCCAGCCCATCACACTTTCTTCCTGGGGCCCAGGAAGACAATAGCTTTGGCTGGTGACCTTGCAAGAGCTTGCTCCAGCATGTCCCACTGCACTCCAACTGATGGGAGGGTTTCTGGGCAAGGAAAACAGGGACGAAAGGGATGGGCCATTCCAGAGGAGCAATCTTTGGCTTTGGGCTATGGCTGGAGAAGGAACTGCCTGTGATCTCTGCAACAATCACAGGCCGGCTAAGTGCTCTTTTTTCATTCATTAGTCCTAAAATCATCACCAATCCAAATACGTAAATGTAATTCATTGTGCAATTCTGGGTTCCATGCTGAAGCCCGCAAGTGGTCATCGAGGTACAAAAAGTTGGACTGCCCTGTTCTAGTGTATCATGAAACAGCCTGTGTTAAAAATGCTGTTTGCTGGCTAGCAGTGCAAGTACCAAAGCAGAAAAGGTAAATACCAGAATGCTCTTGCACAACATGCTCTTTGGGCACATGTTCCAGCATGTTTGTAAGTGCTCAAAAGATGAATTCCATTGGGAAAGATGGTATGTGGGAAGAGCAGACTTTCCTCAAGAACCAGCAAACCCAGCACACTAACTGTGGAAAAGATGTTGTTACAGAAACTGGGGTAACAAGGAGTTCTTCCTCAAAGATAGCTGGAAGATCTCAGAGAACCAACTGAAGGAAAGAGAAGGAATGAGAGAGAGACCAAACCATGACAGGCCCAAATATCCCTTAGGAGTACTGCAGTGGTTTATTTGCAAGGTTGTTTAGCATGATGTGAGAATGTATCCATCCAATGTATCCTGAACTCTGATGGAGAATGGAGAGGCTGTATTGGCTGAGGAGTCCTCTTATGCTGTCTTTACATAATTCCAACGTACTTCCTGAAAATTATTTTGCAAGTGTGGGTACTTGAAACTAAGAGCTCAAATGAAATTTCTCAAGATATTTTGGGACTGTTTCTGTTTCTCACCTCATTCTAGGAAAAACAGAAGCCATTTAGTAGAATTTTCTCCCAATATTATTCATGGGCTTTTTTTTTTTTTTTTTTTTTTTGTGACAGCCACTATTTCTCTTCACAATGTCCTAGAATAGGGTAACATGGATAATGCAAAGTGGTTACCAGGCTGTCAACATTGTGGCTGCTGCTTAGGATAAAATAATAACAATAATAGTGAGAAGGAGAATGTGATGCTGCCACTGTTAATAGTGAGTCCCATACCTACAAAACTGCTGTAGATTTTATTCTGCCCTGAAGAAGTCTGGTGAAATGCTTCCCATAAATGAGATGAAGTTTGAGAAGCCACTTGAAACAATGGTAACTACTTCCAAGTATATATCACATTTAAGATTAGAATGATGACTATTAACATAATAAGCATATCCTCTAACTTATATAAATTAGGGCCACTCATTAAGCAGTCTGGGCAAAATATGTATATTTTGGGATATTATAGTCAAGGCTAATTTTATTACAGTATAAGGAAAGTCGGAAGTGCATTTGTTTTTAAAGATGCACCTCAGAAAAATGTCACTAAATTTGTGATGCAGCAGATGGAGCTGGAACTACAATAATTTACTGAGGCAGACAACTGCCCTTTCCCAGACTACTTTATTTGAATCCAGATACTTAATTGCCTTATATTTTGTAATCCATTCTATCTTTAACCTTGTTTTTCTGATATATCACCAGGCCTTTACATACTTCTAAGAAGTTTTTATACCTTTTCATTCTGTGAAAATGATACTTGCACAACAAATCACTTGATCAATTTTAATATCTGCAAAGGTCTAAAATGAACACACACACAGCTATAACTTTTTCCATCCCTAAGCACCCCACCATAGCACTCAAGATTGGTTTGTGCTGCTTGTAAGGGGCCATCAGTTGCTCTTTTTTGTGTGGGGGGACTATTTATTATAAAATATAGCCTTGGGCTCCAGTTAAACAAGCATGCTAGGTTTTAACAAGCTGCCACAAACCCGAAGAAAACTTCCTGATTTTCTCGGAAAATGCATAGCAGCCTTGTGTCTTTTGTTTGGTTTTGTTTGTCTTGCTACTCCTCTTAGGTCAAGTTTAGGAAATGCAAATGGAAGATGTGGCTAGTAAGTTAACTGAGTAAGGATGAACCCAGAACAAAGGGTCCAGTTGAAGAAATGCAAAGGTCCACCTATTGATAAGAAAACTTAAAAGGGAAAGGCCAGAAAATGAAACATATCAGGAGTTAGCCTTGCTTCCTTGAGACACACGTATCTACATACATTTGAATCCTACTTCTGTCTCTGTGGAGTAAATCTAGACTGGAAATTGAATTAACATGAACTTTCTGTAATGAGGGAAGGGCAGGGAGAGGGATGATTTAGTTCTAGTGTCAAGGCAACCTTCTTCATGATGTAAACCTGACTATATACTGCTGGAGGACAAGTTGCTGTCATTTCTGGACTGCCTGACTTCCTGGACTTAACAAGGTGCAGGAAGAGCAAATAAAGTGTTACGTTTACTGTGGGCAACATTACCTTTATAAGGTACTGAGAAGGAACAGCAGAACAAGGACAAAAGAGTTCCCAAAAAGCACTGATCAAAATAATAACCATAAGTAAATTATGCTTTACTTACTGAAGGGTGGAGTGTATGGGTAGCAAAGCAACAAAAAGCCTAAGTCTAAAGCCACAGCAATGCTTCAGTTTACAAGGAGAAGAGCAGAGAAGGGAGTAATGGAAGCTGGAAAACTGGCAAGAGAAAGTTTCATCATACATTTCTTTCTGTACTTGCACATCAGGATCAGAAGGGGCAGGCTGCAATACACAGCGTTGTCACCAAAACCAGAACCATGAAGAATAGATGAGGGAAGCTGCCTACCAACAGGCAAAAAAGGGTAAAGAGGGCACTTACCGGGGTCTTCAGTAAGGGTGAAAATGTCATGGAAATTAAGGGGCCATCAGGAATTTCTCCTAACGTACAGCATCAGCGTTGTGAAGAAATGGATTCTGGATTGCAAACAAAACCCAATAGCAATTTCCAGGTGCAAAAAAGGGAGAAAGGACTGCCTGACCTCTTAGACAAAGGAAGATGCTTTGCTTTTTTGTGTTTGTCAGTATCAACTGAAAGGTCACAGAAGAGCTCAAGTCTCTGGAAAGCCAATTAATGAGTAGCAGTGCCTTGACTGAATTCGTAAGCCGAGGCAATTTTACTTTTACACATCCAAGGATGCCCAGGCTAGTGTAAAGAGTGCTGGACACTCTTTTCCATTCAAACAGAAGATGTCAGCAAATGAAATCCTGTTCTAATTTGTTAGACTCTAACCAGTGACAATTCCAGACGAAATGGAAGCCAGAAGTCCAAACTAGACATTGACAGACTAGATGGGCATTTGGTAGTATTGTAAATGTTTTGGGAGAGAGCCAAAAGGCATGAAATATTGAGAAAAGGAAGAGGAAGGTAGAAAAAATGGGAAGTGTAGTTTTTGAGAGCTTAATTTTAGCCAATTTTTGAGAGCTTTTAAAGACATGCCAAATCCAAGCATGTGCAGAGTTAAGGTGGCTACCAAACAGAAGGGGGAAGACGCAAGTGTCTTGTGATGAACCTGTGTCCACCAACTATATTTTTCTACTTCTATAATGCATATAAACAAGATTGCCCCCTGTTAAAGGAAAACAGAAAGAACACAGGAGCACCTCAGGATAAATTTAACCTCAAGTTTGCAAGACACTTACAAACTGAAAGATAAATAGCTATAGTTTAGCTGTAGTAAAACATAGACACAAGCCAGTATTACTTGTCATTGTGAATTTAAGATCTACAGAAATATATGTTAGTGTTAAGAATAATCAACTGTAGGCATGCCAGATATAGTTCATCTGGCAAGAAATAATTTATTAATGGGATTTTTAAATAATAGCCTTCCTGATTTGAGTGGAAATGAAAAGAAGGTTTCCAAAACAAAAACAAACTACAAACCAAACAACCAACTTGGAACCATTCTGGAGCAGTGCAGCATTCCGCACAAGCTCAAATGCACATTGTCCTTGAGTACTTTGTTTGCAAACCTGATATTGCAGTGGTTCCTGTATTTCCTGGGACTGTACTCATGGTATTTACCTGTCTGACCCCTAGGAGGAGGATATATATTATCCATTAGTTTCTGAAATGTTTTTTTAAAACATAAATGAAATACTGGAAAATCATTATTGTTTTCTTAGCAGGAAAAAAGCCGCTGGCTCACAATTGCTTTAATAACGTTTATGGGTAACTTTTGAAAATACAGGGGAAGTGTCATGTGCTGCTAACCATTTTTTAATGTTCCTGAAACCAATCAATAGCAAAATACGGAGAAGAGAACTTACCTGGCTTTTTAGAATGTTTCACTTCTATACATTGTGAAGTTGCTATGTATTTTAAATACATAATGTATGTTAAAAAGTAGATGATCTGTGGAAGCCTTCAATTGCTGTTTTATAGTATGTTTTACACTGAAATTTTGTCTATATATAACAAAGGGTACATTGATTACTTAAAAATGCAATATATTCAATCATCACAGTCTATGATACAATTAACAGTTGTCAGACTTGTTTAATTTAGCTATTATGCAGTAAACAGGAATTTCGCTGCACTTCATAGGACTGATAATTCTGTGAGCTGCACAAATCATTGCTTTAAGAAATGCACATAAGGTTCTCCTATAGTTATATTAAAGAAAAATTAAATGTGATACTTGCAAGTGGAACAGAATGAGGTTTGGACAGGAGATAAAGGGAATACAAAAGAACTACAGCAGCAAGTGTTGGCAAGACTGACTGATGTGCAGGCCTGAATTCATGGAAGTGGAAATTAACGCTCGAAAAAGAACCCCAGCTGTCCAGACTGGCATTACATAATGACCAAGCTTGTGTTTCTTTAATTTGCCCTAATGTTGTTTCCATTAATTTGAATGAGACATTGCATTAATGCTGACAAAGTTTTAGAAATGAAGTTGAAAAGGCTGATCAGCATTTAATCCCACACTTCATATAAGGAGCAATCATGTCAGTTCTAAGAGACATCTCTATCATGTCTCCTTCCATTAAAAGGTAGGTCTCACGACTTATATTTGCTACATATCTGCTAAACCAAGAAAGGAAATGCACCAGGTATGTGCTGAAACTATGACTGAATTAAAACCTTTTTAACAATTACAAGAGTGCACTGCTTACCTCTCTTTTCTATTCAGTGGGCAACTCCATTCAGCAACAATTCCAGCCAATTTATTTTTGAAATATCAATGTATCTTTCTGTTTTCTCATTTTTCTTTTTATGTGCATGATATTTCACAATTTTGGCAGCCTTTACTCAGCAGTGATTCTGAGGATCTTGTTTCCTAATAACTCTGTTCAACAGTGTATGTAACTAAACCATAGCTGCCCTTACTATACTAGACTGAAGTTTCATATAAAACTCCTAATGATTGTTCATGTATTAGTTATATACATGACTGCACCAGCAAAGGATATTAGCAAATTTGCCTCACTGCCCCATCACACACACTCACAGTTCAAAGAAAAACAAATGTGTCAACTCTTGACTTATACAGTGCCAAGTAAGCTGACTTCAGTACTCTGGAACATGCATATTCATGCCGCTGAGGACAAAAAGGATTCAAAATCCATAGAACTGTACATATTTTTGTTTAACTGATATCTTTCCTGCCCCCATTCTTTCTCTCACTCTCAACTTCAATTTTTATCCTAAGGGTTTCTATACCATCTGCAGCTCTGACAAAGTATTTCAAATAGTCTCCAGGCCTGCTGTCTTGGTTTAACTTTTTTCCCACTTTGCCCTTTTGCCTGCTGTTAACCTATTCCACTAAGAAGAAAAAGTCTGCCCTTTCTAGAAGTTCAATGATACTTTATACGACCTGATGAAGACACCCATTCTTGCTACATTTAGCAGTACTGTATTTCTATTTCAGACCAATATGCATCATACTAATTTCTAAATGGCTTCCCCTTCCCCTCTTTGATCAAAGCTCAATAACTACTTGAAATTAAGACACAATTAATTTGCTATTAAATTCTAACACGTTGTGAATATTTATCCTAAGCAACAATTTCTGTAATATTCTGTGATGTTTTTAATGCACTGTGGTATCTCAAGGTATTGACATATTTACTAGTAATTAGCCTTCTCTCCATTAAACTGACTTACCAGCCACAAAAACACCCTTAGATCCCTCACCTCATAAAGCTGAGGTATGTACAACCATCATCCTGCTCCTTCTTCAATACAGCCTTCAAAGGTCGCTGATGTTGATTCAGAAGTGGAGAAGGAAGAAGGGTTGCAATTCACAGCTGAAATGCCAAGGCCAGTGGACCAGGGATGAGACCAGTAGTTGCTGAAAGCCAGACAGTGTCTACATCTGTGGGAAAGTTTAGTGAACAAGCCGAGGTGGGAAGAGACAGACTAACCCTCATTAGTCCAGCCATGCAGCAACCTGTTAAGAGGGTGGACCAATTAAGAAGCACAAGACATTTCAGGTGATCCCAGGCCATAAGCAGCAGAACCCAGCTTGAAAGTAGAACCAACTCTTTATTTTGGAAGGGATGAGAGATAGTTAAGATCATTAAGCCATATTTCCCTAATGGCCATTATTCTAATTTTGCAAGTGCCTTTATTATTGACCTCTTGAAAATTCGTTTGAATCACAAAGACAGCCTGGGTGGTCAGGTTTAACAGACCAAAGACTTTAGTTAGAAAGACATTTTCCTGATCTGTTTGTGAGGATGGGAAGAAGACCTGCATGTTACACCAGCCTCTAAGGGCCTTGAAACATGAGCTGTGTAAGGTGGGAGAAGCAAGGGCATGGAGACAGCAAAATGCCCATTTGAAAGAGAAGATGGTTGCTGACACAGGAAGATGCAGCAGGAGAAGAGCTAACAAGAAAATTCAGGGAAACTGACAGTGGGGTAAAGAGAAAACAACAAAAATGCCATCTTCAGCTAAAAGAGTGAACCTCCACAAGATATATTTCAATGAAGGACTACAGGAACAGGTGAAAAGTAACTGCTTTTGAACCGTGCTTTCAAAGTTTTTCTCAGTCATAGTTCATTAGTCATAGTTCTATTAGCCTTTTTCTTGCTATTTTACCAAACATTCTAAAGAACATACTGTTAAATACTTGAAGTGATTTCAATCTGCCCCTCTCATCTCAGTCACAGGATCCCAAAAACTTACATTCAGATACCCTCTACCCATTCCCAAATCATCTAAAGATGATTCTGAAAAGAGCTACTTGACTTGAAAATTCTCTTTTCTCCTTGATATCCAAGAACTATTATTATTTTCCTTCCTTTGTTGTTTTATCCTATTCTCAGTTTTCTCTTCTTTATTCTGTCCAGGGCATCTTTGAATTCTCCCTCATTTTCCTCCTTCTTGTCATCCAACTTTTTGGAAACATAGTTCCACATGAGCACAGCAAATTGAATCTGGAGCAATTTTGCTTGTCAGTACCATTATCCAGAAATGGAATGTCAACACTGGAGGGGACTATGATTTACGTGGTATGTTTTCTTTTAACAGAGCTTAGTTCCTTTAAAGGGAATGCTAAAGCTTTATTCTGTGTGGGGTATATTTCATCAATATTAAGTGCATGGGGACTGATGAACTGCTAATGCATTCTGCATATACTCACTGGCACATTTGTTTCAGCTCATGTCCTGAAGTATAACATGGTGAATTTTCAGCTATGTCAGGATCAACATGCCATTGCATACTGCACATTGCCTTATCTGAAGCTGGAAGTTGACCTCCTTGCACTTCAGGGAAGAAGCCTTTTTAATGCTACCTGGACAAAGAAGAAAAATTCTTCTTTTCCATAATGCAATCTGCCCTCAAGCAGAAGAGGAAGGACAGGGAAGCTGGCTGGGACTGCTCTGTAGTGCAAAGCAGGTATACTTTATCTGCTCCACAGGATTGCCTCAAGCACAGAACAGTACAGCTATGGGACTGCTGGCTCCAACCTCCTAACAAGAGGAAGCAGGAGCGCCTGCTCTACTTCATGCTCCTGCCTCAAGGATGCAGCAGTGCCACCAAGCAGCTCACTGGCTAATCATGGGCAGAGGTGGAAGGAGGTGGCATGTGCCACTGCCCCAGACACAGGCTGTAGTATGAAATGGATCTCCACTGGTAACTCGAGCAGCACATTCTTGAGCCACTGGCAAAGATGGCTAGGATATATTCCTCCTCATTAAAGTGAGGCACAATTCCTTTCAGCAAAGAGGAATGGTTCCCAGCCATTCTTGCCAACAGCTGTAAAACAGACCTCCACTTGCCAGCAAGAATACCCACTCTTCACTGGCTAGGGCCTGCACGCCCTAGGAAGGAGCAGTATATACTTCCCATCTTTGCCACTGTGATACAGGAAGTCTTTTTCACAGATTTTTTCTCACAGATCCTCAGTGCTGCTAAGACAGTTTGTAGTTTGCTGCTAGTGGCATTTACCCAACAGCTGCTTGTCAAGAGCAGCAAGATACTTTTTCAGCTCTTGCCAAGCAGTTTGCTGGCTTAGCCACAGTAGGTCATCTCATCCAGGTTCAGATGACATGACAGCTCACCAGAGGCAACAACCCTGGAACATCCCTTGGGTTCTTAGGGTGGGCGGTTTGGAAAAAAACAGCCAGCCCTTGGTGATCAGGGCTGTATTTATATAACACAGCAATCCATCCACCCAACACCAAATCATGGTGGGTCACAATCTTTACCTGCTGTTTGGAAGCTAAAGCCATAGGTATTCATTAAGACATACTGTATAATGATGCAAACTTGCTACACAAAGCTCCTAAGGGCTTGTTAATTAGACTTGGAAGTTCAATTTGTTACCTTGAGTTCTTTCAGTTCTTCATACACAATTATCTCTCCTGCATCTTCTGTAGTGAAGATAAACAAAAGAAGTCATCCAACTATTTTCAGTATCACTGATATCCTTCACCACAACTTCTACCTCCTCATTATCAAACAGTCAAGCTAGCTCTCCTTCTGGTTTTTCAAGTTTTAGCATACGCTGCTCAAATTCAAGAATAAAGGCAAATACAAACCTTTAGATTTAGGAGCCAGATGATTATTTCTGATGTGATGTTTTGTTTGGTTTTGTTTTGAAGAACGCTCTCAATAGAATGGAAAGGCCATGAACCAGACTGAAGGGGTCTATGGAGCACTTAAAGGAAGGAAATTTAAAACAGTGGATTTAGTGGATAAGGCACATTCAGCTAACTTGGGACAATGTGAATAAAAGATATTGGATGACAGAAGGCATGGAGAGGTCAAATGAGATTCTAAGGAAAGGAAGACAAAATGGCATATTTAAGGCTATAGAGACAGAACAAGACAAAGTGACATAGTGGCAGAAGTGGGAACTCAGGGAACACTGCCAAATGAACAGATAAGTGACGTTATCTATAGTATTCAAACTGAAGATGAGAGAAAAAAATTGGCATTATATGAACAAGGAATAGTAAAATCAAGAAGCAAGGGTAGAAGTCAAAGTTAACTGAGTACATTTCTGTAATTAAAAGCATTAGTTAAGACAGTTGGCAAAATATTGAGGATTTAAATATGGTGAGACAGAAGAAAGGAGAAATGCTAAAATGCAGTGCATAGTTTGAGCAGAAGACACAAATTAACATTTAAAATGAATAGTATTACTACCTCATAGCTATTTGAACAAACACGACCAGTGTTTCAAATGACTACACCACTAGGATTGCTCAGCAGTCCTTAGAATGCAGAGCACATGCGGAAATCATGTTTGAATGCCATTCTGTGTACAAGGAGTTTATCACTTCTGGAAGAGAATTATAAAAATGCCCACATTCTTGGTTTAAGGGACGTGCTTCTCTTCCTCTAGAACATTTATGTAGTCATTATGTAACCTTGATGACAAGTGACTTTATGTTGGCCACACTGACTGAGGCTGGGGTCTGTATCAGTTGGAAGACAAGGCAAAGAAGGCTGCAATGTACAGCAGCCTGGAAAACTTATCTTTCTGGGGTAAGGGGAACTTCGCTTAATGCAGTCAGAGCAGAAGCGTTTCTTTCTTCTTCTCTTTTTCATGAATGTGCATATTTTACAACTGTGGCAAGAATTAGAAGCACTTCTAATTCCAGAACCATCCAAAATGTATTTTCTATAAGGATGCAATGTCACTACATAGCACCCTTCCAGAGACAGTGGGTTTTTTCTTTTTTGGAGGAGGGAGGGTAGCCTCCCTCTCAACAGTGTAATAAAGTATCATTATTCTACAAGAGGTGGCATGGTCCTGGAGGGCCCAGGAGGGCTTCAGTTTGAATTCAACTCTTCACGTGGGCAGATGCTTCTCCCACTTCTCAAAGAGAATGCTACTTTGATTTATACTGTTTTGTAACCTGTTAAGCTCAGATAAAAGTACCATGCTTCTAAAGTCTCATTTGAATCTACTGGAAAGGAAAAGAGAGGGGAGAGACTGGCTTGGAACAATAAATTTCAGGTGGTATATTCAGTCTAAATGATGGCCACTGCAGAAAAAAGTTCTTTAAACATGCCATAAAACAAACCGATCTCAGTTTTTTAAAATGCAGTTAGTTTCATTTTATTTTGTTCTTTACCTTCATTATGAGACAATTAAATACACCAGTACTCATCACATTACCTAACAACTGACAAGGTTCAACCAGCAGATAAATCATGCCTATACATTACTTGCTCTTCTGTGAACAACAGCTAATTTCTGCAAACCATGGGGGAAAGCCTTAATACTGTTACCTCCCATGTTTGTTCCATTGTCAGAGGTTTGGTCTCCAGTACTGTAAAAAACTTGAGAATGGAGCTTGTAAACACCTTGCTTGAGACCTTGGTGAGCTGCTGGGAATAACCAGAATGATGGACTAATGAAGGCTAATGATCTCACTTGGTATAAGGTGGCTTTATACACATCAAGCAGGGTTCATGCTAGGTTCACTGCTACATGTCTGTGTTAAATCTATGTCTAGTTAAATCAGAAAAAAAATCTGTAGTAATTATCAAGTACTTATCCTCTGAGGCAGGAAACTGCTGAAGGCCAGGAGCATTTCAAAATGTCCCTAGCTGCTTCCTCCTGTTTTTAAAAAAATGTACTGGCAGATTCTACATTATCTGATTTCCGCAGTTTCTTTCCACACTTCTCTAGTACTGTCACTAGGAAGCTAGCAACTTAGATGGTTACTTCTCACACCAATTTAATCTTCCCCACTGGAACCAAGGATATTAGCATGGGAAGAGCTATATCAGTAGCAAATCCTAAGTAATTGCTTCGAACTATATTACCAGAACAATACTGAAGTAGTCCCATGGCAACAGCTCAGGCAGCATATGATCAAACTGCATAGTGTATGGAGCATGTTTTTCAAAAAGTGTGCTCAACACTGCTACTTTTCTTCTGAAGGAAAACATCCTCTTGTTGACCTGAGCAAAAGCATGGTTAGTAGCAGTTTTTCCTTCAAAGGAAATGCTGGAAACTAGAATGACTTTCTAAAAAGTATCTCTAATGTAAAATGAAAACAAAACAGTTTAACTCTTGAGTTAGAATCAAAAGGATCTGCTGCATATACACAGTCACCACTGGATATGTCCATAGCAAAAAGACCACGGGCATCCCAACAATAACATAATAGCAATACAAGAACCAATGTGTTTGGTCAGAACTGCAACAGTAGAAAGCATTAACTGGGACTGGTGTCAGAGCACTTTCCCTTTGTTTTGCTAAAAAAAGAAAAACAAAGAAACAACAACTGTAGGGAAAACTTGACAGTATTATTGTAAGAAAACCAAGTATTTGTTTCATACCCAATTTGGAAGGTTTGTAACACAAGCTTGCAATGCATCTGTGTTCAATAGATAAAACCAAGTTTATTTGTATGACTATGCAGAAATAGGTTTGGCAAATGATAGATTTAGAAATTACAAGAAAAAAATGCAGGAAAAGGTTAGAGAAATTTAAATGATTGGCTATTTATTGTGGCAGGAAAGTTTTACAAGCATACTTGTGCAATTTAGGAAGTCATCGAGTCATGGTAAATGATAAGTGTGAAAAATGAATTGGTTAATTTAATTCCAGATTTCAATTTGAATACCACCATTTATCCTTTTGGACTTGCAATCTCAATGTGCAGACTTTTCCTATACCTTATCCTTACACTTATTAGTTACTCAGGAAATAAGTTTCACAAAAGGGAACATTTTTAGGTAAATGGATTACACCAAATATCACTCCTTTGAATGGAGGTTTCACAAGTCCTGTGCAAATCAGATAATAATATGCTGAAATCTTAGACACAATTCAGCCTTTAATTTCATAGTTTCTCTAAAACTGTCCCTTATAGTGCCTTCTCTTCACTTCAAGGCATTTCAAGAGCTCTGCTTCCACCTAGATTTAGTATGAAGACAATATTTATGGTCTTGCTCAATCACAAAAAGAAATGATCTTAGACTAAACTATAAGCCCCTTTCCCAAACACTAGAAGTATTCTTGTCATTTTTAGAAAGCTTGCAAAGTTTTTTTTTCCTTTCTGTAAAGTACTTGGTCTTAAATGGCTAAGTACTTTTAAATGTTATTATTTGTTACTCCATGAATTTTAACTGCAGTTTTATTGCAGTTTTAATAACATGTTTTTAGCTTTTAAATTAGTTTTAATTGTACTGTACTGTTTATAAGCCACATGGACTACCAGTTGAATGAGAAAAGAGTCTAGTAATTTAAGCATAAACATTCTTTACCTCCAATTTGATGCTTTATTGTCAAGGTCACTCAAAGTACAGAAATAATACTTCACCCAAAGAAGTATTATGAAACTGATTGAAACTGAAATTGATCTGTATTGCACACAGTAACAAATATTGACTTTAAATTCTCAAATTGGTAAGGAGGTAAGAGAAAGACAGCAAGCATTTGCAATTGTACTATACAGCATATAGCATAAGAATCCTTCGTACTTATTTGTTCCCGAAAACATTTCTAGAGTATGTAATTACTAAGCAAAATAGGAACATTTCAGAGAACTACCACTGCCTCAGACTCCAAAGTTAATCTGGTTAATTTTCAATAATAATGTGGGGAGGTGCATTGATTGTTCGGTAATCAACCTGTTGCCCTTATTTTGCCAAGAACTGTCTCTGTATGTCCCCAAAAAAAGTTTTATACTATACACATTTTTAAAGTTCCAAATTCTACAAAACAAGTCATATCGTTACTTTGTTCCCCAGTGAAGAAAAAGCAGGGAAATGGAAAAAGGGTCTTGCTGAGAAGGTGGTGCTGTTTGCAAAAAGCAAGCAAACAAACCAAACCAAACCAAACCAAACCACAAAACAGTACCTTCTCAGCAAAGATCCCTTGCACTTCTGCTTTCAAGAGGAGGCTTGCCTTCTGGATAACATGCAGAGGGATCTGCAATGGAAGGGTGCAGTGACAACCATCTGCACATTGTTTCAGTTAAGGCTGCAAGGTGAACTCATTGTACTTCAGGAACAAGCAACAAGAACAAATCAGGAAAAAATAGCAGCCATTTTTTGTTAGCAACACACAATTAAAAATACTGGGCAGAAAAAGGAACCCCTCCAACCTGCAAGATGAAACTTTGAAGAAGAAATCATGCCTTAGCCTTAAGAAGAATATAAATGTAGACTCTTTAGTTGACTTTCACAATTTCAAAAGAAAAATGTTTTAAAGGTACAAGCTGAAATTATAAAATCAGCTAGTGACAGTAGGACAGAGAGAGGGCAGCCTCTGCCAGCCATTCCCGATTGTTAACTGGGCACTTTGTCAATGGCAGTCACCTGGCAGGTGCTCAAAGAGAGTGGTGAGACATATTTGCCACTCTCACCAATCCACTATTCGTGTTAAGCCACAGGAGGTCACATTGGTCAGGTAGTATGGACAAAGAGACAAGCCATCAAAGATAAAACAACCTTAGAACCATCCACAGGGTAGCTCTTTTAAGGGAATGAAGTGCCAGCCTTGGTGAAGTGCTCCCTGTTTGCACAACATGAAAACCCCTCTACAGGAAAAATATCATGGTGATAGGTTGTCACGTTATCTGAACCAGTCATTCTCTGTTCAAGACACTGTCCTGATTACCATTTCATATGGTTGAAGGGTATATTGCTCCTCACATCCACTTTTACACTGACAATTTCACAACATTTTGCACAAACATGAACTTTTCAAAAAATATTTATTTGATAATCTTGCAGCTCTCTGCTGCTTGACCTTTTCCACAGCTGTGACTATCTGATTTTGTTTCTTTGCAAAGCAAAGTAAGACACAGATGCTGTATTGTTAAGGCTGGATTTTTTTTTTCCTCGAACAGCAAGAATCAGTGGAAGACTTAAAGACCTAATCACATCTGCCTGTAGTTCTACTCTTTATGTAGATATTAAGTGACTGATTCACTACATTGCTGGATTTCAACCAAACAAGATCAAGCAGCTCATCTAAAAGAATTCTTCACAATAAAGCACCTTAATGTGATAGCTGAACCACTAGATAAGATATATGACCTCTATATAAAGTGATTATTGACTATGAGAAGCTTTCAATTTAGTTGAAAATGGCTTTGTGTAAGAGCTCTCAAGAGGCAGTGACAAAGGTTATATTCAATGCCTTTAACATATAGTAAAAGGAAATGGAACTTCTAGCGTCCTTCCTTACATCAAACAATCACACTAAGGAAAGAAGGCAAGTCATAGTCCAACACCTCTTGCCATATCCATTCCATGCATGTGCAGATGGAATCTGTCCCACACAGTTTGAAAAAGTCTTCACTAATTTCAACATTATTACCTCACTAGCCAGCTTCTGACCTTAAGGCTGCTATCCTGTGTGCTTGGAAAAGCAATGGAATTTGCTTCGGGGTAAATCTATTTAGAAGTGGTGTCTGTACACAAATGCGTAATTATCATGAAAAAAACCCTGTACAACAAGGAGACAAATGCATACTAGTTCATACAAATGTTTCAAATAATGCTTGAAGAATTTGTCATTTTCAGTTTGGCTCACTCTTATATGCAAAAAATATCCATGCTGGAGTCCAGTGGAGTCACTGAAACACTGCTTGGGAATCCCTGCTAAAAGAGGGATTCAGTAGAAGTGGAACACCCCACTGCATTAGTAAAAGCTCCTTCCAAAAGGGCCACTTTGGATATAGTACAATAAACACAGAATGTATTCAGCACTGACAAAAATACCTAAAGCTCTCTCATAACCTCTAATTACTAAAAGGGCATAAGAGTTTCTCTTTAGTTAATGTTGCTTATTTATTTATCTTGGTGGCCCACAATAAAGGTTTCTGACATTCAAAGCCTCAAATTCTAAAAATGACACCTGCAGACCTAAAAACTCAAAACCTTTCATTTACAACATACTCGATGTGTGCTTGATTACAACCATGTACAGCCACGTTTCCACAACAACTGTGCTTGGTTACAACCAACAAATACACATAGGTCAAGACACAGGAGTATTCCTCGAGCAAATAACTATGTTCAGACGCTTGGACAAGAGGTTTCTTATTATTATTACTGACTAATAAAAACTTTACTGTGTTAACTTGGAACATATCTGTTGATGGGATATGGCATAGGTTATATTAATTATATGTACATAAAATGTTTTTAGAAGCTACAAAGATATACTTGGATACTACATGCATTCCCAGAATGTTGCAACTGCCAGTGCTGATGCTGGCAAGTGAATTACTTTTTGTTACAAAGAAAAAACTTAACACAAAAACAGAATTATTGTGGATCTAATGTAATCAAACACAAATCCATGCTTCCCATTTTTCTGAACAAACACATTTATGGACATAAGGCACCTTGGGGCAGTAAAATTTGCATTATTGTACTTCCACAGGTCACTCCCACTGCAGTGTGACTTAGCTTTTTAAACTAGATATATGTAGTAGTCATGAGAAGCATGCATGCTCCAACCCTCCTAAGACATTGATCGGACATGTCAAGATCCCTATCTCAGAGTTGCCTAGCTTGCACAACTATACCACTATTGATTATATCTTCCTTGATATTTGAACCATGCCCTAAGAGTCAACACAAAACTAAGCCCAATGGTAGTTCCATGTGTTCCCTCCTGCAAGTTACTTTGGTGAATTATTCTTAAGGTATTTTTATGTAAGTCTTAGCTAGCAATTTCCATGTTTCTTTTTATTTTAAGCCCAACAGTCCATTACTGAACTTTTCTGCTTGGTTCTTGGCTAAATATATTGAGCTATAAACCAGAGCTTATCTTTTTACTAGCCTTACTCAAATATGGCCTTAATCATGCCTAACTAGTAGGCTGACATTGTTTTAAAGGAGCTTACAAAAAGCTCTAAAAAAAGGATCTATCCTTATACATCAGTGCAAGTTCACACGCCCAGAATAAACATTGCTTTTCAGTGAGTAATAGTATTCTACCTTTGAAATGTAGAAAGGGTGTCTAGCAGATTCTCCTACTTCTAAGGGTTAAAGGGTCAGACTCCTGTTTTGTCACACATTCTAAATATTTGTCATTAAATTTTTGGTATAAATACGTTTAATGTTGTACCTGAAAACTCACACCTCCTATGTTTACTTTGAGATAAATGGAACCTACTTTTTATTCTCCAGTTCCCCTACTGCATAGAAATTTCATACTGACATTCAATTATATTTACATTTAAGCTAATTTACATTGTCACTTTCAATGAGCTATTCCATGTATTTCCTCATACAGCAGTCAGAAGACCCCTTCTCAGCTTACCCACATACAATGAATTTTTATTACAAAAAGTTTTATTTACACTATGTATATATTTGAAAGTGAGCCTTGCGTTGTCCCTGTTCCTTAAATTCCATTTTTTTATACTCAGTTTAGTTGAACATTTCTAAACTGAAAATACTGATGCTAAGTGCCCAATAGTAATAAACTAGGAATGCAGCCACTTCCAACTAATGAAATGGTTAGGGCTAGAAATAGCCTTAACCCTAACTTATACTGAAAACTTATCAAACTTTCTACAAATTCATTAGCAGTGGAAAGATAGATACAGCATAAGTGTATGTGTTGAGAACTAAAGATACTGGTTGTTTCTTGAGAATATTGCCATTTGCAATTCTCCAAATTCAGTTGAAAAATGTCCAAAGTCATAGCATGATCTGCAAAGTATTATAGTGAGTGAGATGGTGTGACTTGGTGTCCGGCAAGTTTGTACCCAATGGCCCTCCTGGCACCTGCTGACCCTACTATTCTAAAAAGGAAGGAGAAGAGACAGGGAAGAAGGAACAAGTGATCTCTCAACAGGATCTGCCCTGTAGCATATTCTTCTTATACATATGCATGCACTCTGCCTTTAAATAAGATTTCTATGCAAAAGTTCTTATAAATCATTTCCACACATAAAATATTAGGGATATACATGTTTATGGGTAATTTACTCTGGTCCCTGAGGACACATTGCATAACTTCTTTCATGCAAAGGAAGGGGACACACATCCGTATCATATACCAGGTGAATGGATAAACCGAACCTCTAAATAAACCATGTGGGTTGTTCATGCAACAAACTAAGGTATGCAGTGATATGAAGTAGACATTTTTCAAGAGAATATTTGCTGACATTATGTTTTTCCATGGAAACATTTCCATACCGTGTGTGTTTGCATTTATCCATAATTGTCTGGCCTGCTAAATATAGGCTAAGAACTTGTATAAGTTATTCTTTTAGGGCAAACACTGACAAACTTTAGTGTTCAGCCGCCTGTGGAGAACTGAAAAATAAAAATATGACAACCCACTCCTGTGTATAACACAGCTTGTTCTGTGCCAAGTACAGACCATACTTTTGCATGATATATTTGCCCATGCAACAAGGCTAACATTATATAGTAACAAGCTGAATGAACACAAAAACTGCAACTAAGACTGTGAGAACTGTTTGCATAACATTTTTAGTCATCTATTGCATGTGGTTACTTTGATGATGCCAAAAGACAAGATGACAAATGTGTGGCATTGCGAGAGTGAAAACAGTGAAAGACAACAGTTGCTAAATGTAATTATTGTGAGCAGAAATATATTTATAGTGCAACAAAATGAAGAAGCATTTGACAACATGTAGAAAGTGTCTTGAAAAAATATAAGACGCTTACAGGAAGCTTCTACAAACAGATAATAAATTTTCATTATTTAGAGCACTGTAAAAATGTTCAGAATATATACATGTAATATGTTTAGTTCTGCTACCTGGCAGGCAATTGTTCTTGCTTATCCTCACATACCCATGGTCCTCCACCTACTTTCCCAGTTTTTTGTTTCTTGGATAGATGGGCTTGAGCTAATGCTGAACTGTGTACACACTGGGATCCAAAATGGGAATCCTCATCTAGGAAACTTTTTGTGATGTTTTGTGCTTCCAGGGTTTTAAATGTCCCTTCCATGGTGCCCAGTGTTTCCAACCTTTTTCCAAGACTATACATGCTTGAAAAAGAAAAAATGCATCACGCTGTTTCACTAACACTTTTGACAGCCATCAAAAGTAAGGTTTTCTTTTAAAACAAGGATTTAGGCAGGACAAAACAGGATAATTTTGAAAGGGGAAAAATGGAAATGTAATCTGTATATTGGCATAGCATGAAATGCTTTCTACTACATAATTTTTCTCCTTAGGCTTTGACAGATGCTTAATTTCATCCTATCCTAGTCTTAATTCTAGGCCTAAAATGTTCTCCTCTGATCTTTTAAATAGGGTGGCAATACTTACTCAGTTAATTGGTTAAATAGATTGATTTAAGCCTCCTGATCAATTAGAAGTCCAATTAAAAATAAAGATAAAATACTACCCTTCGTAAATAATTTGCCTAAGAGGTTTACAATGCAAATTAAAACTACAAAACAATAAAATGCCTAGTATAACAATTATAAATCAATAAAATAGTAACACTCTATGGTTGCTATTTATTCATGTTTAGATAGCAAAGAATCTTCTGACTGGTGAATGTTGGCATTGTAGGATTTTCCCCCCGTCTAAACCTGCATAGGATGGCATACTAAACAACTAAAGTAGATCAAGGAAGCAGAGAGAATATCTTCCTTTCCCACTTCTGAAATACATTTTGCATATTATTCAAATATTTAGCATATTATTGGCTATGAAATAAAATTAAATCCTGAAACAATATTGCTAGATCAATAAAAGCTAGGAAGTATGTGTAGGATTGCTAGATTATCTATTAACAGAGATTAGAGCTAGGATCACAGTTGTGGCTATAAATTAAGGTTGAGTTGGATAAATTGCATTCTGCTGATATAACCAGGAATTAAGATTTATAATACAGAAAGTTAGCAACTTGATCAGCTGGAAGTGAGTATGCTTCTTCCCTCAATTTGGATTCCACCAAACAATCCTGTTTTACAAGCTCTTAGAAATGACAGCAGCTAAGTAGACCTTTATCTTGTTGAGGGGACCTGTTTCAGTTTGTTTTGAAGCTCTTTCTCTTTTGGATTGACACTTATCCCTTGTAGGCTGTGGGTAAACAATGGCAGATAAATCCTCTAAACAAACTGGAGTGCCCTGCACTACTTGGGTTTCAATTGCTCCATCCTGATTCTTGCAGAATGCACAGCTGGGAATATAATGACTTTGCTTCAGACCATCTCAGCAGATGGGTCTGCTATTAAGACAGCACTTTCACATTTCCAAAGCTCAGTGGGCCAGAAATAAAAAAGAAAGCAGGACAGAGACCCAAGTTCAGAACATTGATGACTACGAGCAGACAAACCAAATGCCTTAAAACTACTGAAATATTTCCCTTTATCTTTTCCCTGTACCCATGCAGCTTAGAGGTGACCCGTGAGTTTGTGAGCAGGTTCTAGTAATAATAAAGCTGGCTGTCCAAATGCAGTTAAGAAGTCCCCACTCCTTTTGGAGATGCATAAGAAATACACACATCATGTATTTTTAAAAAGTTTTATAGTTTTTCTTTTTATTTTAATTTGAATATGGTTGTGGACAGAAAGATTTGATATTCTGCTTTTTCATATCTTACTTATTACTATGGTTTAAGCATGTCATACAGCAAAAACAATTGATTGGGACTTGAGAAACCGGTTCATTCTTCATTGCTAAAACAAGCACCCTTGTAAGAATGACCTAGTATCTCATCTGTTCACTGGGCTTGATGCTGTCATTGTTTATGTGGAGGTTAGTATCTTTGATCTGTGCTTCTTTTTCCCCTTTATAGGCTTAAATATGCCATGAGATAGTAGGGTTTATAACAGAGGAGACCCACAAGTGGACCATGCTTACTGTCAAAGCCCCACAAGTCTCATCAGGTTATGGACAACACATGCTGGTAAAAAGTTGAATTTGTTACTTCCCTGTTCCATGCCTTCCCTTAATGCTACCCACACTACACTACACTGACATGTTATTAAACATGGCTACATAGAATCCAGTCAAGTTTATTACCTGTCCTTACCAAACTTAAGAAATAGAAAGCTGATATTGCTTTTACAGGAAATCCATGTGCCTGAAAAAACAATGGATAAGTGCTGTAAGGATTGAATCAGCAATGTTCATCTCAGTCACAGCTTCAAGGAATTAAAAGGGGTGGCAAGTTTATATATCTATAGAAGATGACACTGGTGTTACAGTCAATAGCAGGTGAGAAGGGGTTTGGGTTGCTAAAACGGTATCAACACTGGATCTGATAAATTTGTATGGCCCTAACTTGAACTACTTCCTGGATCATTGATGTTGCTGAAACTTCTCTTCTACTGCCTATGATCAATTGCTCCTTGGAAGTGACTTCAATAACATTTTCGATTCTATCTGCCATAGGCTTACTTTCTCACATAAAATATCCTGTGTTGTTTGCTTTTCCCTGAAGCCCCACATGCTGGCCCTGGAAACTATGTTGCAAATCATAAACCCAGTGAGAAGGGGGCAAATCATAAACACAGGGAGAAGGACTATACTTTCATCTCAATGGCCCATGAAAACTGTCTGCTTAGAATATTTTCTGGTCCCTCTGCTCCTCCGTCAATATACCAAGGCCTGTTGCCCATGATCTCTGATCATGCTCCAGTTCCCTTATACCTGGAACAGTGTGAAAGACATGGATTGTATGGCCAGTCCATCTTAAAGCATAAACCTGGCATCATTTGCCTAACTGTGTGAAGCTTATGTCATTCAGAGTTGGGTGGCATGGTTTATTTTATCAGAAAACAATGTTCAAATAACCCATGTCCTGTTGAGTTATCTGAGGATTCAAGAAGTTATCAGTCAGAGGCAGTGCACTAGCTGGGCTTTCATTGTGGCTGCAGAGATGGAAGGACAAGATTCCCCCATCCCATGTTCCCCACAGGCTGAGCGTCTTACAGCTCTTGCCAATGTCAAGAGAAAATATTCTGAAGACAGTTTTTCCCTTAGGAATATTCTGACATAAAATGTCTAATATAAGCTGAAAGTAAGTAATTTGGACCAGGAGTAATTTTATGTGCACTTGGATTTTGTATTGTATTGCATTTATTTTACCATATATGTATATTTTATATACTTTTCTATAGTTTTGGGTTTTGTTTTCTTAATTTGCAATCATTCTGTATTTACGGGGGGAGACTTGATTATATTTGTAAAAGTAACAGTTAAACTGTTATATGGAAACTACTTTGGGATTTTCTTAATATACAAATAGTACAAATACAATAATGAATATTGAAACAAAACAAAGTGGAAAGCAAGGGACTGTAGGTTTTACAGTGTATAGTGAGAAAATGGAAGATCCAACTATTCTGAAGTTTCAGAGGATAGGAACAGTGACTTGGAAGATAGTCCATGCCATTTGAGGTTAAACAGATCTGAAATTGATTATTTATAGCAGCTCAGAGTTTGAACAACAGCCTTCAGCTGTTTTGAAGGCATTGTCAGTGACTTTGTTAACTGGGTGGGAATGATGCTGGGATGGCCTGTTCAAGGACGATGCATACACTAAGAAGAAAACCCACACTGCTGCTTCAGAATAGGCAGCAGCCTCTAGCTACTACTTTTTAAAAGAACATTTTTACATGACCTTTGTGATACATGATTAAATCTGTAAGCATACAAACCTGTAATAGAATGTATTTACCTAGTGTGCAGCAGATATGAAAAGAGAAAATTCCATGCTAGGGATTATTACAAAAGGACTGGATATAGATGTGTTGGTATTATAATGCTCTACACAAAGGTATGGTTTGGCCACAGAAAAGACCCTGTGTACAAATCTGGCTGCCCCAGCTCAAGGAAGGTATTGTCGAGCTGTAAAAGGTGCAGGGAGCAGCAACCATGATGATGAATAGATTACAGTGGGTTCCCCATGAGAAAAGCCTAAACCACTGGTTTGATTCTCTCTCTCTCTCTCTCTGACAGGGAAGCAAGGAAGGAGAGACAGGGCATTTTATGCATATTGAGGAAATACGATTTTCTCTCTCTCTCTTCATACTGCTAAAACTCAGGTCATCCAAAGAAATTGACTGGAAGGAAATTCAGAGCAGAGCAGACTAAAGAAAATATTTCTTCATATACCACCTAATAAAAACTGCTGCCACAAGCTATGGTGATGCCCACCAGTTTAGATGGCTCTGAAAGAGATTATAAAAATGTTTGGATGATTAGTAGCCACTGATAGATTTGTCTTCATGGACAGGAGTCCATAAGTTATGCCCAGACTCAATAATAAGTTCAGAGGCAGTATGAATTCGAATAGCAGTTGCCTGGAGGTAAGTTAATGTCATTGCATCCTGCATTCTGGCTTCCCATGGGCATCTGGTTGCCACTATGGGAAGGAGGATGCTGTGCTACATGGTCTGATCAAGTAAGGATCTTCTGTTCCTTAAGAAATACAATTCTGCTTCTATATAAAAAGGCACATCTTGAGCAAAACAGTATTTCCTATTTACTCTAAGCAAGCTTGTCTTGAAAAAAAAAGGTGTTTTCATTATCTCTGCACCAGCTATAGTTTAGGTAGCTATGACTACTTCCTGGATAGGAATCTGTCCCCTGTGGAAATGGCACTATTGAACCAGTACAGTGGTCCATCCTTAACCAAACAACAGTCATCTAAATTGTGGCTCAAATCATTTTTTCTCTCCCCTTTTTCATCTGCATGCATTACCCAGACCAGGAGGCAGTGGCAACTACTATGGTCTATAGCAGTGGTGGAGAACCTATGACACGCGTGTCAGAGCAGGCACGCAGAGGTCTCTATGTTGGCACGCGAATCAAGTTGCCCCAGCATTGCCCCAGCAGCTGAGCATTGGATAACGGTGAACATAGGGATGCACATGCTCGGAAAGAAGTAGCGGTGCCAGGTGAAGATATCACGAGCCATGACTCAGTAGCTGCAACTTGTCCAAGCTTTCGCATGGCTGGTCAGTGCTCTGCCAAGGATATATACTTGCTTGGACTGGCTTCGAGTTGTTTTTTCTAAACTAAAACCTCAGTTTTCAGGTTTTATTGCAGTGTTGGCACTTTGCAATAAGTGGGTTTTGGGTTGCAGTTTAGGCACTCAGTCTCTAAAAGGTTCACCATCACTGGTCTATAGAAATTCTCTCTATTTCCCCACTCTCCTTTCTTCTCCAGGCTCTCTCTCCATCTGACTGCTAGACTGAGTGTCTGCATCTTATGCTGGCCAATGTTTTAGGCTAATGGTACATGTTCACAATTTTGGTGGTGTAATGCCCGTACTGCAGCTCAACAGACCCCTGTCTGAACTGATAGAAGTGGCCTCAGTTGCAATGTTGAGGTGCCCCAGGTTATTAGTCCTATGCAATATTATCATCCATGCTGAGGCTCTATCAGAGGCACCTCAGGATTTCATGGAATCAATGACAACCATGGAACTGTTCAAACATGTCATCAGCGTAACACATGTAGCAAGGCACACTCTAGATTTGTTTTTTGGTTTGGTTTTCCAAGTGGGTATGGGGATAATGCTTTGAGGGAGCAGTCTTTAAATCTGTTTCCTTTTCATGGTCAGATCACTGCCTCTTGAGATTTAGACTAACAGCAACTTTTGCCACTATAAGAATGGAGGAGCTATTAAGATGGTCCACCCCACAGCCTAATGGAGCCAAACACCTGAGGGTTTTCAAGCCAGTTGTTCTATCAAATCTCTGATATTAGGACTTAGATTTCAATGTTTTAGTAGTCACATCAGGTAAGGTAGACAGAGCAGCCTGGATGAACTGTATTAGGTGAGTTTCAATTGGTTCATCTCAAGCATGTTCACAAAGTGCTTAGATGGTTTGTTCAATCATGTCCATAATGGATTCTTGCCCCTCTTGCATTATGAAACTAGTAGAGAGGGAACCATTGGCTGGGCCAGGAAGAGTGGTCCCATGCTGCCCTGAAGAAATAATGGTGAAACCACTCCTCAAAAAACTCTCTTTAGATCCTAGAATATCCTCATAACATTAGGCAGGTGAATGTTATCTTCCTATGAACAGGTTGTGCCAAACAGCTTCAGATGCTTATGGATATAAGACTGATTATCTGTATCTGTTTCAGTAAGGGTTAAGGCAGGCTTTGGCAAAGAAACACCTTTGGCTCCTATGTATGATGACCTATGCTGTGAGAGAGACGGACAGACAATGTGACCCTGTTTATATTCCTGGACATCTCATCAGATTTCAATACCATTGACCATGGTATTCTTTTGCATTGACTGTCTCAAGCGGGAGCAAGGGGTACTATTTTGCAGCAGTTCATCTCCACAAGGCCAGACTTGGAAATACTGCTCCCACCCCTGGATTCTCCCCTATGGAATTTCTCCATCATGCCATTTAACATTTACATGAAACCACTGAGTGGTGTGATGACACACAACTCTATTTTTCTTTTTCATTGTCAGCAGGTAAGGCTGTGGATGTGCTAAATTGGTGCCTGACTGGGACAGTAGACTAGATGAGGGCTAACAAACTGAAGCTCAGTCCAGACAAGACTGAGATGCTAATGCTGGTTGCTCTTCTGCTCTGATAGAGGGAGCTCAATCTGTTCTGGACGGTGTTGTGTTCCCCTTAAAGGATTAAGTTTGCAGATTGGAGACACTTCTTGAGTCTTGCCACATGAGGCTCAGGTGGTATTGAGGGCACTGAGTACCTTCTACAAGCTTCAACTGGTGGCCCAGCTATGCCTCTATCTGAACAGGTCTAGCCAGTTTACACTCTGGTAATACCTAAGCCAGACTAGTGCAATGCACTTTACACAGAGATACCCTGAAGGACAGATAGTTCAGAAGCTACAGTTCTTGTAAAATGGATTAGCCATACTGATACCCGGAACTGGCCTGCTAACACCAGCTACCTATTCCAGGGCCACAACTTTGAGGCCTTGATGCTTGATGGAAATCATCTTCCAACCATGATCTACCTTGATAGTATGATTAACATCCAAAACCTTCCTCTGACACTCACCTCTAAGAGAGGCTTGGTTTTTGGCAACACAGAGAAGGACCCTGTCTATGCTGACCCCCTACCTACCTACTGAAACTCACCTGGCACCAACTTTACTATGCTTCAGCATCAGGCTAAGACTCCCCCATATTCTGAGTCATTTAACAGCTTCAAATACCACTGGAGAGCTACATATTGTCAGCTCTTTTAGGAGCCTGATTGTACAAGCCTGTCTTAAGCTCTTAGAGATCAGTTTTAACTTCTCAATTATACTTTTGTATCACTGTTATATACTATGTTTATGTTACTGTATCTTATTAACTGTTATACACTACCCAGAAAGCTTCAGTTATTAGGTGGTACAGAATTAAAATAAAAATATTATCATCATCATCATCACCAACGACAGGAGAATAACTTGGGAATACATGAAAAAGATTACAAAGACTCTACAATCCTACAAGGTTTGGCTTATTCCAAGAAATGACAGAATGGGAGAAAATATTTCCATTTCTTGTTATGAAAAAGGACAAAATATGACAAGGATGCAGTGGCTGACAAAAATTAAGCTGCTCCAGAATGGCTAAGTTCATTTGGCCTTTACAAGACTAATCAAGTTGCCTTTCTCTTTGCCCTGGGATGGGCATGGGGGCATTACACCAAAGTAAGATTGCACATTAAAACCTGACTGAACTTCTGTCTACCTAAGACTAATTCTTTCGTTTTAATCTGTATGCATCTATTTATAATGTTAATGCATTTTTAATGCCTACTTATTTCATTATGTGAACACATATAGCTTGCTAGAGACGATGCTAATTATTTGTTTCCAAGAAGAAATTATATGTTAAACTATTTTCAAGGGCTGCTTGTATAGCTGAGACCAGACCATATGCTTCATTGTAGAAATCTGACTCATTGCCAACTGTATCTGTCACAGTGAAAATCATGCAATTATTAGTTTACAAGTAAGAATTAAAAACAGATTTTCCTTTCTCAAATTACAAAAATAAGATGGAAACTTGCAGTTGCTGTTAATTGTAGAAGCAACTGCTTGCATTTTGTTGACTTCCTCTAGCTATATACTAGCTCTAATGAATCAGCAAGCAAGTTTGCACCAAATCTATGTCTGAATTATTACTGTGACAGAATGCAGATTCTGTCCCGAATGAGGTTTTTAAAAGCAAACTTGAATTCAACACACAGTTCCTGAAGTAAGTATCCTCACTAAATCTAACTATGATATTATTCAGCTATTTCATCTATTGCACACAATTCTTATGATTTCCTGTATTGGCCAATAGGTCATTGTGAAGAGGTATGTCAGATGCAAGCACTAACTTCCCAAGGGTTAAAACTGGTCAATCTGATGATTCCTTGGCAGCATTCCAGGAATCATTAGCTATCCTTTTTTTTTAAGTCTTTTTAAGTTAAGTTTTTTTAAGTTTAAGAGCAGTACAGAGAGCTTGACTCAACTTTAACCTTCTGTCTCACTGCTATTGGTCCAATTCATTTTGGCTCAGTATGTTTGCAACGGATCACACATTTGTAGATCACTTTTAGAGAGGCAGTGTTACTTAGACTCTCAGATCTTTGTGGCAAAATTTGTTTCATTCCATTTCTATGCAGATGTTTAAAGCAGTATTTGTAATTATTTTTTTTAAATTGATAGCTTATGAATTTTAATTAATGCATACATATAGTCCCTGGCTTAAAAACTAGTTTCATTCCTGAGATTGCCTTTAAGTTGAATCACATATATAAAAGCATATAAAACACTTAAGAAACATGTCCATATTCACTAAAATACATTAAAAACAACACAGTATTTTAATAATGGTAATAATGTAACTACCACTATTGGAGAGAGAGAGAGAGAGAGAGAGAGAGAGAGAGAGAGAGAGAGAGAGAGAGAGAATGAATCCGTATGTGTGCAGTACAGTTCTTAAATACAGTACAGTTCTTAAAACAGTTTAGGTAGAATGACATAAAAATAGTAAAATTATTTAAGGTCAACACTTCTTGAGCTAACATTATGCCTAACATTAACTGGATGATAATGCAGATGTACCTGGCACTGGAGAGTCAGGGTTTGATTGTGCTGCTGGGAAGTAGGGTTACCATTCCTCAGCAGTTACTTTCTAGTTCTGACTGCCACTCAGTATTTTTTCCTTCCCCCCTCCTTATCTCTCCTTCCTCCCTTCCTATTTCTCCCTTCCTTCCTCCTCCTTTCCTCTCCTTGCTGCCCACCACCTACAGGTGCCCACTTGCTACTCAAGGACAAGGCAGGACTCCTGGGTTTGCTCATTTGTACGTAGGAGTTGCTCTTTGCTCAGATATTTGTAACTGGGGGACTGAGTGTATATGAATTTTAAAACACATATGCATTTTCAACAACTTTTAATTGCTGAGTGCCACTGTGAGCACTTTTTCAAATACATACATTCTTGCCAACTGTCCCAAATATGCAAGGTTTTGTGTGCATCTGTCACTGAAAGCTGCACTGGAAAGTTTGCAAACATGTAGGTTTCTGTTTTGACTCATTAAAAGACTCAGTCTGCTCTGGATCCAACTTGTGGTCCTCTAGATGTTGGACTTCAACACTCATCATGCCTCATCATTGTCAGACACACTGGGTATGTAATGCTATTTATAATTATAATGTATAATTATAATGTAATGCTAATTATTTTTAATTATTGAATCTATTGCATTTTATCATGATTGTTTCCTGTAAACTGCTTTAAGATATTTTTAATGACCTGGCATAGAAATACACTGAAATAAATAAAAACTGGAGTGAGTGACTAGAACTGATGAGAGATATAATCCAAGAAAATCTCCAAAGAACAGAACAAATTGCCCTGGATTAAAGAAATTGCAAACTGCTACCAAAATGAATAGATGACAAAATATACAACTTCAAAGATATGACATTTACATCTCAACAAAAAGCACAATGACAATATTAATATTTGCCATATTTTCCACAAATGAACTGCACACATCCTCTATAAATGACTGGGTTCAGATTCCACAGTGGCAACTACTGTGTTTTATAATGCAGACACTGCAGAGATTTAGTGAAGTAGGTGAGCACTTTAAGCAACTCAGAAGCATTCCTTCCCTGGATCGTTTTCATGACAGCTGAACAAAGAACTCTGGTTTGTTTATGGGCTCAGCAATCCTGAGATAACCCAACAGTTGTCCATTATTTGTTGCTGATTTAAGTCCAGGTTCTTAGACAATAAACAATTTAGTATTTCCATGTTTGGTCATCACAGCAGGGTGTTCCTGGTTGTTGATTAAAAGTAGAAATTATGAACATACAGCTAGCATGCTCTACTTCTCTCAGCAATTCTAGGACTCTATCTCTCAGGAATCAAATTCCTGACCCAGGTATTAAATAATACAGGAAATATCACTGTGACTTCCAAACTGACTCATTCACAATAATTGATTGTAAGCCACCAGAGAACTCTATTTATAAATAAATTAGAAAGTACGTGTGTAATTCTTGAATGTTACACTCATCCTTGTATTCCTCATCCCAAGTATGAACTTTTACAACTAAATCAATGTTACATTGTTGAACCAAGAAGAAATTGGTAGTTTTGTTTACAGTACTGCTTACTATTCTCAAATGTAAAAC
The DNA here is from genome assembly GCF_004798865.1 of Varanus komodoensis. Lineage (NCBI taxonomy): Eukaryota > Metazoa > Chordata > Lepidosauria > Squamata > Varanidae > Varanus > Varanus komodoensis. The sequence continues at coordinate 20,528,732 of NW_025335589.1, read as the reverse complement.
AGAAAACTCTGTCAACAAACAGTCATGCCCTTGCAACTGATAGTCTTTACTGTGAGAGTCCTGGATTAAAGAACTAGCAAGTATAGCTGAGCATGTTTGCCATCCCTACTGATACAGAAATTATTAATGATGGTATATGCCTTCAGGGAATCTCGTGTCTGATTCATCCTTTCCTTCTATCCATTCATAACCAACAGCATATAAGTACTCCTTTCACAATGTGACAGGGCTTTCTTTTGCAAAGAGATATGAAGTGCTGCCATCTTTTCCCAACAGCACTCCAGATGTCTTCAACAGCAGCAGGCCAGGCAGAAGATGGAAAGGTACCGTTATTCTACCAGCACAGCATTACCTTTCTGGGAGAAAATAGTTTCCATTAATTTTGCAGATTATTATATTGCAGCTGCTAATGGCACAAGGAGCCCTAGTAACCCTAGACAGGTACAAGGAAGTCTGATATTTTATGCTGTAACTTTCTTAATGGAAGGGGTTTTGGCCAAGAGAAGTAAAATTAGATATATTTTTGAACTATAAATAAGATGTACTGAATAAGTTTATGTGGATATATGAACGTAGCAATCAGTGAAAAGCAATGCGGATCAGAATCAGACATCATTTATGTTATGTACAACAAATATGTCTCTTTCACCCAATCGGGATGACCAACAGGATGCTTAGCAAGACAGGCCCAGGAATTACATAAACCTCAAACAAATGTTCTGTGAGGTGAGGAGCCTGAGGCATACTTTGCTGTATTGCCAATGCCTCCTGAGATGCTTAATTATAAATTAATGCAGCTACTTCATCTTTATCAAGATTTATAATCTGCATACCTAGAAAATCAGTATCCCAGGCATCCTACAAAAGACTGAATGATCTAATAAATAAAAATATGAAATAGCAAAAGAACATAAAGCTAGATGGTATTCTAGGGACCTACGATTGCTTAGGTCTCTGATTCTGGAGAGAGGTCTGCCTCAGAGGAATCCCCTCACTTCGGATGTTCCTTCTTAATGCATGTGAAGTGTCCAAAGTCCTTTGCAAAAAAGAGTACATTTACAGATCACAGGATGCTCTGAATGTATTAAACCAAAGGGCTCCTGATCCCCACATACGGCATCCCCAACATGGGGAAAATATAGCATGGCCATGGAACTTGCATACCCAATTCCTTGCCTATTGTTTTAAATGGGATTTTTATTAATGGAAATTATGCCCAATACTCATATACCAAATAGCAAAAATGCTGTTCCCCGCTTTCTCTGCAAGAGTGGGCCCAACCTTAGTTTGGTTTGAATAAGATCTGCTTGATCCACCTGTATCACTGAGATCTCTAGAGAAGGAATGAGGGATGAATGGCTATTACCACAGCATCATTAACATCTGCATTACATAAATTGTTTATAGGGAGTCCAACAGCATTTTTTCCAGATTTGTGCACAAACAGGGAATCCAACTGTATATTAGATATAATATGCCTACCCAAAGCCTGAAGGGAGTATAAATCTACAATGTGTTCATCACTTCATGATATCAAAACTATGAAAAGTGCGGTGCCATATCACTTCTATTGGTATCTACGTATCTAGGAACACATTTAGTAACTAGCATCTTCTGGGCCAAATCTTTGCAAATAAAAAAACTTGAAGACCGAAACAATTATGGTAGGTGCAACATCCAAGATGGAAACAACCCTTTGTAGCCATTTCATAGCTATAGGCACATCTTGGGATCTTTACACTTGAGACAGCAGTGTATCCTGACCTGAAATGGATCCATTGTTATGTTGGTGGTAATATACAAAGCCATGAATTCATTACCACCATGAAAAGAGGTGTTGTCATTAATAATCTACTAGCTTTCAGAACATCTAACTTATTAGCAGAAGCACTCTTCTAGCATCTTTTCAGATAAGCTAATGTTTCATTATGATTAAAAAAAATTCTGAGTGCCACATGAACCATTTCCAAAAGAAGTGCACAAACACTCAGCTATTATAAACACAGCAATATTTAAGGAAAACTCATTTTCAGAAGCATTTTATTTAGTAATCACAAGCAGTGCTGAATATACTATCTGACAATACAGATGTAGATGGAAACTGTGCTATCAAAGGATTTTTCTCCCATTTTCCCTGGGAAAAAAAATGGGAAAAAACCTCAAAAGTTTGTAAATCAATGGTGCATAAATTAGTGGAAATGGAAACAACTCTTAATATTTTGGCTTTGCTTTTATAGCATTTTTTCTTCAAAAATGTTTAAGCTGTATAATTTACATTCTGTAGCAAATCATTATGCTGTCATAACAGACTATTCTATTCACATTATCTCTTAATTAACGCTAAAACATTTAAAAGCCATTAGAATCTATCCTCAAGAGTTCTCGATTACAAGAGTTCAAAGCCAGCTGTTAGTGCATCCCTTTATGTATACAGAATGTTAGAGAAACATTGCTTTTAATCTCCCCAACAAATTTTTAAAAACCCTAGTTCACAAGTAGTTTTCACTGATCTCTTTATTTCTCATATTAATAGTGCAGCCTTATCACATTGACACTTGGTAGGTGGTATCAGATTGATTTCATAAAGGAACCCATAGCCTTGAATTTGGAACAGCTGACCAGGACTGACATGGATAGGACATTTTGGAGAGATTTCATTCATAGGATGACCATAAGCTGCACACAACTTGACAGAGTTAATTAACACAGGGGGAAGCTCACAATCCCTGAAACTTCTGAGTGTCCTATGTACTGCCTGACCAGTGCCAACAGGGTAGCAGAAGTGACAGACGATTTCCCATTCTTCCCTAATTAACTCTCTCTTCAGAATCTGTCTAGAGAAGTATATTGCCAAGGATGGGACAAGAGAAGCCATAGTATTGTTATCCCAGCCTCTTACTCCAGGTGCCACCAGGAATATCCTCCTTTTGACTTCTGCTAGGATCTTCCAAGACAACTTTTTTTTTAACTTGGGAAAGCAGGTGTCACAGTTGTTTCCACTGTAGTGATGCAAAAGAATAAAACATTTCGAAGTCATAGCAATACATATGACTTCAGACTAGGGAATCCGAAAAGCCCCGAGATGCTCTCCAGGTATTATACAATTGCATCTGAAAGTATTCAAATGAATTGTACATTCCTGCAGGGAATAGGAAAAGTACAGACTAGTTTATAGATCACAAACTATCTCTAAAGTAACCTGTAGCATACATCGGTACAATTACTAATAAATATGATCAGATGCAATTATTTTCAAAATCAACAGCTATGTAGTTTTGCATGGTAGTCAGCAGAGTGAAATTGTTGGCAGAGTATACCAAGGTTCACAAACTTTCTTCAAATCACATTTATAGCCATTATAAACTTTCAAAGATATGCAAAGACTATATCCAAAGAGATCTAATCTTGTATGGAAAACCTTCTATGTTCTATATCATCCTCCCACAGAACCCCAAATCATTTTCTGTCTTCTAAACCTCTAAAAATATAATCATTAGCATTCAAGCTCAGAACAAAACATACAAAATGAGAACATATATGCAGAAGAAAATTGCACATACTGTACTGATCTACATAATTTATGTTGCATAAAATCTGTATTACCTCTAATCCTCATTTTAATAGTCTTCACATTTAAGTGCAATGTTTAGTTTAATACTATAAATTCCATGATTTATATTAACTTTTGCTACTTTTAAAGAGCTAAACATTGTTCAAAACAGGCATAAAGAAGAGTAATTGTTGAATGTTTGCATAATCCACATTAAGATGCACAGTGTGACCTTTTCAGCATATTTTTGGTGCGAGATTTTTGGCAGAGGGTAATATTTGCAGAGAGTATGATAGACCATTACAACACCTTGCTTAAATAACACAAATGTTTTGCATATTACTATGGTCTGATAAAGTTCAGTTACCTTGATATAGCTAAATACTCATGATAAATAATCATTGTACTTCATTTTATTCACTCTTTATTTCTATTAAATGGCCAGGTTAAAAAGAGGGTACTCTTGTTTATTTAGAGTAATATCGGGCTTCTTTTGCTCACACATTCACTCGTGAACCTAATGATACCATGCACACGTTGTGTGCCTGCTTTCAAAGGGCTCAACCACCTGAACGTTCCTTATTTCTCATCAGGTTTTGTCTCTATCATCCCAAACTTTCACTGAACAGACTGAAAAATAACTCCTAGATTAGTTTTAATCACAGGGACTCAACTCTTGTTTTCACTGATACAATTGTGCTCCATGGAGTTAGACTCCAACTGGATTCTCAGCACAGTGAAAGGCCATCTACAGACTACATTTATTTAAATTATTCTTTGGAACAATCAGAGTGATTTTCCTTTTGAAGATTTATCTGATGAACTATATGTTACAGTTGTGCATGTAACAAATCCAAAATAAATATAAATAAAAAAAGAGTCCACATTCCTATTTCATACCAAATAAATTCAGGATAAGAATTATCCAAATTCAAAGGACGGGTATGTATCTCTCTCTCTCTCTCTCACCATTTTGGAAACAGAGAACTCTGTCTTTAGAAATCTGGCAAGTTGAAACTATGTTGCTAAATTTCAGTGAGTGATACTTAGCAACTAAATAGTTGCCTCTGTTGCTTTGTAGTGAAGAAAATCTATACATATATGAAAATATTTGGAGGAATGAAAAATTCCACTATCAACGGCACCTTATATCCCTCTTGCATCCATTTTCAAGTATGCACCCCCTCTTCTCCCTGCCCTTACAAATGAAGGCTATTGTTTGCATTGCGAAAAGGAGGTACACACAAGAAATCAGTAGAAGAACCCACACCTTTCAAAGACAAGTTCCTTGGTGAAGAGTGGGCTTCTATTCACCAACTGACCTGGGGACCTAAGCCCTTTAAAATTAACTTCTAGACGGCTGTACTTGTATTAGTGTGGAACTGCATAACCACACTAATACACAGAACTGTAATATTTCTGTTTGATAAAATGACAGAACAAATAAGTCCACACACAAAAAATAAGATTTTTTGAAAGGCTCCAACTCTCAATTGGCTAATGCAGGAACCAATCCCCCAGAAGGATCCTGTTGTTTCAAAGGTCTTTGGAGAAGACTGGGATTTTCCTGTCCACAAAACCCATTCAGGAGCTGTAGCCCACCTGCAGTGACTCTTCCCCTCTGAATGTCTTGGCAGGAAGATGACTGCAGCCCCCAAATTAGCTGGTTGGGAGGGACGCCCAACCACCAGCCCAGCTGTCCCAATGCTCCTTGGTGAACGATGGAATTTTTCCAGAAGGCAATTTCTTATTTTCCTTTATCAGAAAGTCTTTCAAGTATTTGATCCAGTACAGTTATTTTGGTATGATATTCACAACCTTCTCTAAAGTAAGGCATTTCAGAATTATTACTGTGAACCAGAATAACTTAGATTCTGTCTGTTCAACTGTTTGAAATACACAGGTCTAACCACCCAGAGTAACACATAAAACTCATAGATGTAGTGGAAATAACAGTGCAATCCCATCTGTCTATTCAGACCTGTTGAATTGATTGGAACAGGTAATTGGATATAGGATTGCAGCCATGGGTTATAAATTTACTTGTCTGGAGGTTTTGGTATCACAGTTGAACTAAAATCATCAAGTCAAAGCAGTTACTATAATCCATTATAAAATCAACTTTTTAAACTTTAAATAAAACATTCAGTTTTGCCTTATGAGCAATAAAATATAGAACTATGTTTAGTTTATAATTCAAATATTTTAGAATTAAGCATAGAAACTAGATTGGATTAAATTACTAAAATTTTTGTTCTACTTAACACCCTGTGGCTTAAGTTAGCCATGATTAACTTGTCCTATTAACTTAATTTGGACTAATGTGTTGCTTATATGAACTCCCATTTATCTCACTGGAGCTTACTTCTGAGTAGCCATGTACCTACTACACCAATTGTTCTATAAATGTACTGATAAAACAGTGGAGCAACATTATTGATTATAGCTTGACTTGTAACAATTCCAACTTCCACAGTAAGTGAAGGTACTTAGATGCCCTCAACATTAAAGTTTCTCACAAGCATTATTTGCCATACCAGAGGTGGTAGCTAACACCAGAGGAGAATTCTAGCCAGCCACCAATGTAGATCCAATCATGCGTAGTTCATGGCACAGAACTATATACACAATGACTATTTGGAACACACTCACCAGCAAACACAAAACAAAATGAAGCAAAATACAAGACAAATATGCATATTCAGAGGCTCTACACACAACTTCTTGAAGCAAGCACAGCAGCAAGCACCTGAAAAAGATCATAACAATTGGCATTTCCACCACACCTGTGAGGGTCTGTGGGGAAGTCTAGGAAAGCTATTAATTTCAAGAGTAATTCCAGAACATGTGCTCAGGGCATATATTCAACAAGTTCACATAAAAGATTTTATTTTTTCCAGTCAAGTTTCTATGACTTAATCGTCAACTTGATCCACAACTCTGGTGGACCAGACTACTCTATCCACTTAAATGAAAGTGTTTCACATTCACTTAATTCTAGGTCAGCTCTTGAATCACAACTCTGTTTATATATCTGCATTAAAAACAATCCAGATAGGTTAGCATCAATGAGTATAAAGTCAGGATAAATGCAATGTGTTAACATAGCTGAACTTTTGGACCAGACTGCTCCCTACTTGAAATATACAATAATATTTTCTTAAGAAGTGTTAAAAAGATACATGTCAGCCCTGAAAAATTATATTTAACTATGTATTATTCCTTCCAGCAGTCCTTCCCAAGTAAAATATTATACTTTGTGAACACATTGGAAATTCAGCTTTTAAAATGTCATTTGACTTTTGGGCAGTGAATATAACAAACCTGTAACTTAAGAAAAAAGGTGACAAATTGAATTTTAGAAGGGCCAACTTTTTTAAATTTTCCCGTGTACTATATACATACTTCAGAACTCAGTTTTAATTAGATGGCATACTTCATTTAGCTGTGAATTTCTCAACAGCACAATAAATATTCATTTATAGATGATTATGCCATTTGATAGCCATATGACCAAACAGCCAAAGAGGGGCATTTCACTAAAGTTAATGAAAAATATCAAAGGACATGATTAAAATCAGTGGTGTACATATAGACTCAGCTTTGGCTGCATAAAACTTACAGTATCTTTGTATGTTATAAGAATAAGCAAGACACATTTACAGGTTCTGAACATTCCATGTTACATGGGATCAACACTGCTCAAACACAGACCCATTAGAAGAGCAAACTTTCTGTAACTCAGCCATGTTGCTGTAGCAGATGTGGCGGCAACACACAACTGCAGGGGGAAGACTGATACCTTAAGTTGAACTCACATTTAGTAGTTCAGACACTAAATAACAACCTGCTGCAACCATCTTCTTCCTGCAGCTGATTGAGCAACAGAACCACCAATATTAATTTTCAAGCATAACCATTTCCATGTTTCCTTTGAGCAACCTTTTATTTAAAAGTTTGCATTGCTGTAACATAGCAACCAACCACTCTGTCACTGCTTATCCCCAGAGTGCAGAACAAATTTCACTGCAATACAGAATTAACCATTTAATGAGTATAATCACCTAAGACTATCTGAGCAAACTGATATGTTTTCCAGTTGTATCTACCTATTCCAGGCACCCTTTATCTGGTGGCAATAGTTGCAGTGCTGTAGTTGGAAAGAGCTACCTTTCCAACAGCAAGGCACAAGCCTTTCACTAGGCATGCAAAAAAAACAACAACCAAAAACCCCACCCACAATAGTAGTCATGAAGACCAAAGAGGTACACCTGTGACAGACAAACCAGAACAAACTGCATTTTACAACCACTTTTTAAAATAGAACAACATGATATAGCATTGTTAGCGGTGGATTATATATATTGTTCTTTTTAGGAAGCCTGCAACCTTCCTGCTCAGCTACGATTAGACAGCTACAGTTCATCGTACGCAGTCGGGTACAGTTTTCCATTGCTCCATCTGCTGGATGCCTGTACAACACGAACAAGTAACACACTACCTAGGGGGGAAAAGTAACATCAAACAGTTCCGCAGGTGGCTTTGGCAATCTTTGAATACCTTACATCCAAGTTTTTACATAAAATTCACCTGACATTTTAAAGAAAAGGGGTCTACTCTTTGCTGCGAGAGATGTTCTACCCAAATCGATATAATCTGCATCGAAACAAGCATCAAGGTTCAAGACAAATACACCCTCCTACTAACCAAAAGCTGCCAGGCCACATAGTCTTTTAAAAATGCTACCTGTGCATTTGCAAGCATTTTTACGTAAGAGAACGTCTACATGGATCATTCATTTATCTGCCCTCAAAAACTATACTTGCGTTTGGCACGGTGCTTTGAGAATGAAGGTATCTTTACCTAAAGGCATTTGCCTTCGATCCTGGATCCATACAAGCCCGAACGGGAGCCTTTTTGATCTGACCAGAAGGTTTTCTTCATTGCTACTCAGGCTTCAAGCGAATTAAGAGTGTGAGAAGCGGGGAGCGAGCGGGGGACAGCCCCCCAACCAACTCAACAGTCCCCACCCTCTGCTTCTGCAATCAAGCGGCGGCGAGGACAAACTTCCTTTCTCCCGCAGCTTCAAAACTTGCCAGCCTACCCAACTGAACTCCTAAGAGGAGCAACAAGCACGGCGGAAAATTCGAGCTGAAAACCTGAAGCAGCAAAGCCCAATTATTCAAACGAGGTGTCTATATAGTCGGGGGCTCGCACAGCTCCTCCAGCGGAGGCGGGTCTTGGCTCCTCCTCGAGCACAAGCGCTTTCACCCCGGGCAGTCGCGCCCACTGGCGAGGCGAGGCGAGGCGAGGCGAGGAGAGGCGTGCAGGGGAGGGAGGCGAAGCGATCAATGCCGCGTGCGGGGGAAGGCAAAGTTTGCCACGCAACCTCGGGAAAAGGAGCGCGCGCTCTTGCCATCCTTTCCTTCCTTCTTTCCTCCCCGCATCCACTCCTGCCAGGACAGTGAAGCCATAAAGGAACCTACCTGGGTCTGGTCCAGGCTCAGGGGAGGCAAAGTAAAGCCCCCGCCCGAGGAATGGCCGCAGCTTGAGCTCCCGCACGGCAGCGCCGCAGGACACACACAGCCGCCGGGCGCAGGTAGGGCTGCTGGCGGCTCGCAACACGCACGTTTCACGCTGAACTTTGCCGCGTCAGGCGCGCGGAGGGAGCAGCAGCGAGAAGCCCCGGAACGTGCCGCTTCCCTCCAAGCACAGACACGCGCCTCTCTCTCTTCCTCTCTTAGGGGCGCCGAGGTCGGGGTGTTGCAGACCGGGGCTTTTAGGAGTGGTGTTTCAGGTCCTCTCCCGCCCACCTTACTCAGTCCCGCCCGCCCAGTCCTTGCTCGCCTGCAGCTTCGGCAGCCGGCACTGCTCCGGTTTACTCCGAGCGTACGGGAGGCGAGGGGTAGCAGGAATGGACTGCGGCGGCGGCGGCGGCGGAGCACAAGGGACTGGCCAGCGCGAGCGAGCGAGCGAGCGCGCGGTGTGTGACGGGCTGCAGCAGCTCTTTCCAGGTGCCTGCGAGGCTTGCCGAGCTGCGCTCCCGGCACCCGGAGGCTGAGCGGGCGGCAAGGCTAGACACGCGCACTGTCTGCGGAAGGAAGCGGGGTGTAGCGAGCGGCTGCTAACGCCTGCCCGCATCCAAGGGCGGCTGCGGCGGCGGCGGCGGCTGCTGCGGCGGCTGCTTGCAGCCTCTCCTTCCCCTTCTCTTAGCCGGCAAGCTCCCCGCTGCTGGTGGTGGCTGCCGCTTCCCTCATTAACCTCCTCAGAAGGAGCGCTCTTGCCAGAACGCCCTTTAGCCACAGAGGAGGCGAGTTGGCGATTGTTAATGGTTTTAGGGACGCGCCGGCGGGGGTCCTCTCGCGCCCTCTCGCTCACGTGCCTTAAAGGTGTACGCCGCGGCTCGGCTCCTCGGCTTGGCGCTTACGCTCGTCAATGGGGCACGGGAGCCCTCTAGACAGGATGCCGCGAGCACGTGACGCCGGAGCGGGCTCGGTCCCTCTCGGCGTGAAGGCGGCCCGCCGGAATGGCAGAGGAGAGGCGAGGGGGCGGGCCTTGGGCGTGAAGCCAGCAGGTGCCGAGGCGGTGGAGGGGCGAAGGGAGAAGCCTGCTGCGAGGAGCAGGTGGAATCTATCGGAGGGGCGGCGGCGGAGGGGGGAAGCACGGAAAGGGAATTGCTCTCGCGGGGAATGAGAAGGGGGTTCTGTGCGCAACTCCGGTGCCCATGCGGGCCGAGCACGCTTTTCGGAAGGGTGCTTGACAGTGCTAGTTTGATTTGGAAGGAAAAGGCAGCTGCTTGGGTGAGTAGGTGCAATTAAGCGGTGGGATCTCGGCGCTTCCCTTGCCTCTTCAGCAAACGGCGGGGAAGAACTAAGTAAGGAATTCCCAACTAAGTGCTGCCAGTCCCTCGCCCTTTTTGTCACTCCTCAGACTGAGCACAAAAGTAAAAACTGGAGAGCAGCTGCACCTGCCTTTCTCACTCTGTCCAGATGCCACATTCTGGCTTCGGTCCACATTTCGCTAGAGAGAGAGAGGGCGAAGAAGGTGCTGTCTTGATACTTTTCTGTCCAGGCAGTGCAGCATACAGGATTTCCATGGAAGGAACAGCCTCCTTATCTTTTGGCTTGCTCACCTGTGTTCTTCCTCTGTGGGTTCTGCTCAATCATCCAGATAATCCTGGGTATGCCAGCCGGTGTGAGGGTGCGTGAGAGGGGATAGCTGCTGCTTGCAGGAGCAGCTGCTGCACACACAGATCTTTCCAGCAAGAACTGGTTGTTGGCTGCCATGGTCTCCAATTGCACTTGCCCTCTCCCTCTGAAAGTCTACCTGCTTGGTCAGTCTCTCTCTGTGCAATGCTGCTGGAAGCATTTGGCCTACCAGGACCACCCTGGTAAGCCAAAGAAGACAGATGAGCAAGTGGAGAAGGTGCTCAGATCAATGGTCCTGTGCCTTTTGCCTGCTCATATGTCCTCTCTATTTTAAGATGCCATGGTGAGCAAGAGGTGGTTGCTCCCTAGGAAATCAGCTGCCTTCTCTAGCTACACACTTGCACCATCTCTCACACATGCCGGAAGTGGAAGGCTGGACTGGTTGGTACCAATGCCCATCACCATATCACTTAGAAGGAAGGTCCAAAGGATGATGTGGCTACTCTTTGTTTGATCATCAACCCAGAGTGAGCAAGAAAGCAGCAGCAGCTGTTCATACTCTGTTTCTAGGTAGCACTGTGGATCCAACCTTCCCTGTCAAAGCATCTAGAAAGGGTAAGCATATGGGCCTGGTAAGCTAATAGTGGGGAAACTTGTGGCCCTCTGCGTTTTAGCCTAAATTCCCAGCACCCAATCCAGCGTGAATGGGATGGGATGGTGTATTTTACCTGTAGGGCAAAACATTAGGAGGGTGACAAGTTGGCTGCTGCTGGTTTCTGACAAGAGGGTTCTAGTAAGTAAGATGGAGACTTCCATATGGCATGGCAAAAATGGCTTTAGTAATGAGTAAGTGCAATGGCAAGAATGCTAAGGAAAAAATGGAAAAAGGAATAAATAAAGGAAGAGAATAATGTAAAAATATTTTACTTGCTAACTAATGAGATGGAGAAATGCATGAAAACCAGTGGGGTTTTGCCAAGACAAGATGAAACGGGCTGTGAAAGAGCTGCTGGACACAAAACCTGGAGTATGCCTGTGGGGCTTAGAGTATGAAAAACAAAAGACCCGGGAAATGTCAATGAGTGTAATCATGTCATAGTGTCATGACAGAATCTGGAATAGCAAGGGAACTACTATGAGATTTGTGCACATGGAAACATGACATAGAGGATATTAAATCTACTACTTCTGAGCAGTAGGAACCTTTACACAAGGGTAAGTATGGAAATAAGTAAATGTAATAGCTCCAGAAATGGCTAATAAATATGATTCATGTGATCTCAGATGAGAAGAAAATAACTGAGTTGTATGCAGTGCCTAGTGTTTGCTGGGTGTGGGAAATTTAGGTTCAAGTCATGAAGGCCATTCATCTTAAACAAGTTGTCCTTTTTAAGCCTAACTGTCTCCCAGGGTTACTGAGACAGCAAATGACCTGGAGCCAACTTTTAGAAGATTGCTCATCCCTGGAAGTTATGAAGTAATAATAAACCATGCTTTTCCTTCACTGCTAAGTAACCACAACCAATGTTCAGAGATGAAAGTATTATTGCTTATTTATTAGGGTATTTATAAACTGTCCTTCAACAAAAGATAACAATAAATAGAACAAAAATGGTCATACAATCATGGACTGCTGTAAAGTGCAGTCATAAAACAGTGCTAACAGGGAAAGGAATACAATAAGGTGGACTGGCCAACTTTAAAAGATTGAGGAAACAAAGTTTTGACTTTGTGCTGAAAGTACTTCAAGGTCAGTACCAAGTGACTTTGAATGTTACACAGACAGACCACCAGAACAAAGAAAACTTTCCCCCTAATTGTCATAATTTAATAATAATAATAACAACAACAACAACAACAACTTTCAAAAGAGCTTCCCCTGCAGATCTTAGTGTGGAACAAGAACATAGTTATATGGCTCCCAATTCATGTTTACTCAGCTTAAGGACTTGTTGCATTTATTTATTTATTTATTTATTTATTTATTGCAGTTTTATGCTGCCCCATAGCCAGAGGCTCTCTGGGCAGCTCACAGCACAGTCATAAAATGCAGATAAAAATAAATAACAATGACTAAAACCATAAAACATAATAGAGCATAATAGAATAAAAATACATTATAGATACAAGAATATAAATGCAACAGGAGGAAATAAGCACAATATAACCAATAAAACAACCGATGCACCAATAAAACAATAAACCAGAAGCAAGACCTATAGTTATAATCTAAAAATAGATAATAAAATGGTCTTAAGTTGGTGCTGAAAGCAAGGTAAAGTGGGTACCAGTTGCACCTCTCTTGGAAGGGAATTCCAAGGTGAGGTGCAACAACAGAGGAGCTTTTAAAAAGCTTATTCACAGGTAAATGTGTACAGGAGAACATTTTTTTGGCTGCCTAGAGAGATCCCAGGTCAGAAACTGCACTCCAGCCTTGAAGATAGGAATCTGTGCTCTGATCCTCCTGCCTCCCTTGCAGCCAGCCTGGAAAGAACTGCACTGGCTGTTTCTCCGAGCAGAGAAATCAGTTTCAAGGAGAAGGTAAAGGGAGAAGAGAGGACACTGGTGCCCCTGGTTCCTAACAGTGCCCCAGCATTCTTGCTGTTTCCTACAATGTACCTCAATCAATCTAGGTTAGATACTGTCTATGTTGTGCCTACTTTACACCGGATACACAAAAGCTCTTGAGTTCAGGCTTATGAGCACGGAGGGTGCAACTGATGGGGCTGCAACCTTAAGGACTTCTATCTGTTATCTGAAATGTAATTTAATTAGGTCTAGAGAGTAACCTCTTTTAAAACAATTGGATTTACTTCTGAATGAACATGCAACACTGAAGGTATGAAATGTAATTCTCAGTGGGCAATATGCATGAGTGCCAAGTACAAAGATGGGACAGTGAAAGCAAAAGGCCATGAAATGCAGGAGATCTACAAGGTGTGTGATATTTCTATGAAAAGTTCAAGTGTATAACATCTCACCTATTCTCTTGGATATGTTTGAGATTTGTACAGACTTATCACAGACCTGCAAAACTGACTGTTTTTATTTCTCCCCTTTGTAATCACGTGCATATACATTTGCTAAATGAAGCATACCTTCAGAATGTGTATTATCTTGAAAAACTCGCAGGAAGGTTTCAGTGCTGGAAGTTCACACTTTACAAATTAAGAACAGAAAAAATAAAATCAATAAATATCAAGCCACATTAAGAAGGGCTCTAAAAAGGAGTAATAGCACATTCCTATGACTGTTTCCTTGGAATTAGGTTCCCTGTATAGGGTGAGAGAATATTGTTTTGCTGCCTGAAAATGTCATTGTAACTCATTGCTGCCTAATGCTGTCTAGTGGAGGAGAATGCATATGGTTGAGGTGATTCTGTGCTGGTTAGTGGGTTCCAACTTTGTGAAAGATCCAGTCTACCCATTGAGAAGTTGCTGGTGAGAAAGGTGCTGCTGGTAGTAGCTGACCTAAGGTTTTAAAACAGTGCATTCTGGCACACAAATGAACTGTCTTTGAATCTATTAGCCCCAGAGATGATCCAAACCTCTAAGCTATGCCAGCTATAAATTATTCCACAGAATGTTATTGCTCTCCAAGAAGCTGGAATTTAAAATTTACCTGCTGAATTGAAAAGTTTAGTGACACTATCACACCATGTGAACTGGCTGGTGGCTGTGACAGGGAGCCACCGGTCCAGATTCCCTAGCCCACTTACGAACTGCTCTGTCATTTAGTAGTAAGTACTAAAGTAAGTAAGTACTCGGAGGAGGGCTTTCTCTGCGGTGGTGCCCAATCTATGGAATGCACTCCCCAGAGAGGTCCGCCTGGCACCGTTGTTATTTGTTTTTCAGCACCAGGTGAAGACCTTTTTATTCAAACATTATTTTAATTGTTAATATTTATTTATTTAATTAATTTTATTTTTTGGCCAGGTCGACTCAAATTGTATTGTTTTTATATTGTGTTTGTTTGTTTGTTTGTTTATTGTGAGCTGCCCCAAGGCTTCGACGAATGGGGCAGCATAGAAGCTTCCTAAATAAATAAATAAATAAATAAATAGTAAATATGCTGGAACCAGTTTTATATCCAAATAATGAGACACTGAAGGTCACCTGTGCCAACAGCTATAATTCTTATCTAGATGTTCCTTGTTGGTGTGCCTCTTTCATTATTTCAAAGGCCTCTCGGATAGAGAAACCCTAATTGTTATCAATTGAGATTTGACAACAGCAACAATTTGACTTCTCAGTTTTCCCTCTGGTAGAAACATGCAACTGCTTAAATTAGTGAGAAAAGTGTCTTTCCATCTCCTTTGAGATTGGAAAAGGAAACAGTAGCCTCCAAGAGATTGCAACATAACTATAGATCCTCTTGTAGCTCCTTCAGTTCACAGCAATAAAGAAACATTTTCATTGTGTTTGTCCACCTAGTCTTCCTGAACTGATACATGTAGATAAGAGGTTAACAAATATAGCTATGGATGAATAATAGTTCTGTAACTACTGGAGCATTATGTCTGTACATCTTTTAATAACTGCGGGTAATGCAAAGAATTCTTTTATCTTACTAGAAGTCAATGAGTTTACATAGATTTACCTTTTTGAACACAGTACAAATGATTCTTTGCATGGCAGCTTTGTAACTCCACCGTAGTCAAATAACACATCAAGAAAGATAAATCTGTATTTTCTCCTCAATGATAAAGCACAGTGTAAAATGCAACAAAACAAGACAAAACAAAAAAGTCCCTTTTAATCCAAGGTGTGAATCAATTGTTTGCTTTGTTTTGAAGTGTTTATTTTAAAAGGCATTCAAAATGAAGGTTGTTCATGGTCTTAATATCCTTAGAAATCACTCCTCAATGAACATTTCTCTACTTGTCGAGCATAGTATCCATTGCCACTTAACAGAAGGTCTGAACATTAACTGTGAAAGCTCCTTTGGGTTCATCAGATTTACTTTATCTTCAATTATGATACAGAACAGGAAGTAATGTGGCACATGATTTAAAAATAACATAAGGCAATCTTCAAAGGTTTTATTTCTAATGTACTTCATATGAAAGAAGTCTTCATATTTATAATACTTAAAGTTCTTCCCTATTACAGATTATCTGTATTTACACATGCAACAGATCACTCTTACAGCATGCATCAAGGAGAACTCAGCCCTTTTGTCTTCTATAAGATACAGCCTGTACAGGCTACTGTTTGCCCTTTTCACACAGGGCAAAACTACTTTCAGCCCATATCTTAGAAAGCTTACTCAATGTACAAATAAAAAGGATTGTAGCAAAGGACTGATAAAATAGCTACTATTAAAATTTATTTATCACTAGTATGAAAGAGGTTATATGTTAACATGATTTCTACTCTTAATCCCATACAAATTTACTTGGGATTAAGAACCATTAGATGTAGTGAGGCTTACTTCTAAACAAACAAGTATTTGTCTATATCAAGGATGCACAGAAAGAAGGCAGGTTTTGTAAAGAAACAATTGGGATGGAGGGAGGGAGGATATTTACCTGCCCTGGAAATAAATGATCTTGCATTGCTATAATAAAGATTTCTGGGAAAAGTTCATCTTGGAACTTGTGCTAAAGCTGCCAAGAAAGTAGGAGTTGGCTGTTCCAGGCTGACATGAAAAACTCAGAGGCAGAAAAGAAAAAGAAGGGGATCAACAGAAGAGGTTGTGCAGAGGAGTAAGAAAAATAGCACTATATAGAAACAGAGCGAATCAGAAGGGGCCTCCCAGGCCATCTAGTCTGACCCCCGACTCCAGCCGGCTCCGGCTATCTATACAACAGATAGGTACAGTAAAATCCATAAATTGACTGGTACTATGATCTTACCTTAGTCAATGCTGGGTTATATACTAGTAGCATTAACGATGAAACTCCACCTGGGGCTTTGTGTGGGCAACACCAAAAACATTTCCCAAACATTAAAATATACTATTGTGACTATATTTCTGCCAACACTTAATCTGGTAAAAAATAAAAATGGACATTTAAGTTAGTCTTATTTTCAATCTTTGCAGTTTCTAGTCAAATTGCCTTGTGCCATCTTATGTTTTATTAGCCATGCTGTCCATTTATTCTTCATGGCTTAAAGTGCATCAGTTGCAGGCAAAACCACTTCCTAATTTAATTCTTTTCTATATGTTGTGCTTTACAAATGTACTAT
Source organism: Varanus komodoensis (assembly GCF_004798865.1). Taxonomy (NCBI): domain Eukaryota; kingdom Metazoa; phylum Chordata; class Lepidosauria; order Squamata; family Varanidae; genus Varanus; species Varanus komodoensis. The sequence continues at coordinate 20,511,843 of NW_025335589.1, read as the reverse complement.
TTCAGTGGAATCTGCCTTGCAGAAATGTGTATTTGCTATCTTCATCACTTGGTTGTTGAAATAAACCTGATATTAAAGAATAGGAATCTAGGAAAGGTGAGATATCTACTAATGAAACTGGAAAGTGAACCGTATAATTTCTCATTGGATCTTGGAGGGTTTTGTCTGTTAACAAACATTTCAGCATTGAGGCCCTATCTGTGAACCCCCTTCCCTCAAGTTATGTGCTTGGCTCCCTCTCTTTATGTTTTAGTCAACGCTGTAAGACATAGCATTGGGTTTTTCTTGTTAACTTTTTTTTCAGTCAGTTTGGCTGGCTTTTAAATGTTTTAAATTTGTAAATGCATAAATATTAATGCACTACGTCTATTGTATTGTGTATGTTTCATATTTTTTGTTCCTGCCTTTGCAATCTGCTTTCAGAAACTTTCTCTTGAAAAGTAATAAGAAAAAAGTTGTCTAAGCTGGTATGCATAATATACAGTCCTCGAGTTTACAGAGCTTGCAAAATGGGGTTAAATTAAAGAAAAAAAGCTGCTGATAAAACACTTCTTAGTTTTATTACAAATTTCAACATGAGCATAGTAATTGTGTCACCACTAAGTGACATCTAGCGATCACAGTATCTGGATTTCCAGATCCAAGGTCAGGGACAGAACTCTGACCTCAGAGCTTGGGAATCCATGCTCTGATTACCCCATAACAGCCAATACGGAAAGAACAGCACATGTTCCCTCTGGTGAAGGGGCAGAGAGGATAGGAGGCTCAGGCCATCAGGATTCAAAGTATCCTCAGTGCACTCCAGCTGCTTGCTTTCCTCTTCATAGTGCCCAGCTTGATTGCCCAAAACAACCACCTAGCTGTAAAAGAGAGCTGGAAGGGTGAGAGAAAGGTAACGAGCACCTGTGCCATTTCTGTTCTGCATTGGTTGCTTATAAACCTCCAAGTTCAGGGCCATCTGAACATCAAGGGCTCAATGAACATAAGTCTATATTTCTCTCTCTCTCTCTCTTACACACACACGTGTGTGTGTGTGCTATATAGTATATATAGAGTGCATTTATTGATTTTTTAAAAAAATAATCATTATATAATGGTTTTGTTTGCCACTGCTACTTGAAATATTGATTTTTAATTACTTGTAAATCCTTATTCTTTAGTTATTTTTATTTTATTTTGCTTTGCTGGTCTGTAGCAAGCCGTTACCTTAAAAGCTGGTGGCAGTTATAAAAGAAGAGGATTATTCTGTTATTCTGTTCTGAAAGATAATCTATTCTGTGAATGGACCTGGGAGAATGACTTCAGTGTCTCTTAGAAAATTATTGGAGAAGCATCTTTTGCAACTTTATCAATCAACACCAATATAATGGAAGCAGCATGCAAAGATCTCAGTAGGTGATACATCACCCCTGCAAGGCTTCATCTAATGTGTCAGATTTATAGTCAGTATTGTTGGAAGTGGTGTGATCAGCTTGTTTCATGCTTTCATCCCTGGAGGGAATGTGTAACTGTGTGGAATTTGGGAACATCTTGTTGATTACTATAAGGGGTTTTTACTCATTAGGACATTAGTAAATCTTAAAGCTATGTTTCTTCATCATTTTGAATCTAATGACACTGGGTTCCTGGGTAAAGTATTTCTTATCAATTGTATGTAGCAGCAGAGTTATATAATTGGAAGTCTCCAAATAAACCATCTTAACTGCTGTAGAGCTAGACGTTTTGGAAGATCATAATTATGCACAAACCTACTTGGCAACAGTAGCAAGCAAAGAATCTTCTTGTCTTAAAAGATATTATGGGTTCCTTTTATCCACTGTGTAAAAGCCCCTCAAGTTTCTGATCACATTCCAGTGAAGTACTATACCATACCTATACTTTTTCTCTGTATGATCCATGTTATATATGGCATATAAATAATATAGTCACTCTTTTATTACATAGCAAGCCTCTCATGCTGTTTTACTTTACTTGTCGCACAAGTTTTCTAAGTAATGCATTTTTAAACCGAGCTTGTTGCATTCCGGGTTCTTTTCTGTTCCCTGTATTCTTAACCTAAACATAAAATAAAATCCCATAAGAAAGGGGGTGGGGGAATAGAGTCAAAGGTGGTATAAAACAAACTGTCATAATAAAGTGTCTACTAAACGGAGGCACAACCTAGACAGGCATTCTGAAGAATGTAAAGCTGACAATAAAAGAAAAAGGCGTACAAGCATCACTTAGGACACAGTCCAATTGGGATTGCGTTACATTAGATGGGAGTCTCTGAGTGCTGAGGCTGCTGACAATCCTATGCCAGGCTGTTGTTAGGACCGGAAGAGGACAGAAGCAGTTTTGCCTCCTGTTTCTCCAATAATAATAAAAACCTCAGCCAGATGGGCCCTGAGCCCATGCATCTGAGGCTTGAGGCATGATAAAAAGGCCACAGAATAATAAGAATCCTGACTCGGATTCTTGCTCACTGTGCTACCCCCTTTCTTACCCTCCCAAAGCAGTCCGAGGGCACTTTTCCCACCTGTGAAGGCAGGTACTGCAGCTTTTCCACTGCAAGGGGAAGGAGCAGCATCTCAGAGTCTGCTTCTCAGGGCCAATAAGAGTATCTTTCCCAGGGTAGTGGAGTCAGTTTCTTAAAATATTTTCTGATGTAAAAATGCATAAATAAAACACTCTTCTACTCTTAAAGAGCAAAAGGCTGATCCATATTAAAAAGAAACACAAGGGGATAGAAATTTTTCTCCCTGTCAATTCTGTCAGTATTCCTTTATCTAAGCTTTTGTTATGGGTCAATTGCTGTTCATTTTAATAGATCAAATAGTTAACTGCTTTCAATGGAATTTTCAAGTAATGGGAATGGAATATTAAAGGTAAAGCATGTACCTCCACACACCCTTGTGCACATGCACACACACAAAATGGTCCAGAAATTTGGGTTAAGAATACAGAAAGTGGTAGAAGGCAACAGATGGCTGCAGCAAAGGACAAAGAGGGAGCACATTCTGGACAGCATAATTGTGTCTATTGTGCAGCTGTGCAGGCGGCAAAGCAACACTTTGTTGTTTTCTGTGCTTTCTCAGGAAGCTGTCCAGAGGAGCTCTTCCAGGTGATCCAGCAGCTATTAACACACTCCCTAGCAAATGGAGCGCGGGCATTCTGTGACCTTTTGACATCACACTTTGAGGGCAAAATCACTGCCCTGCTATCAGTGAACTCAGTAGTGCAATTCCAGTTGAGGTGTGTGACACTAAATCTGCTCCATAAGTTTTGGCACTGACTGAGCACCACTCCGTTACCAACCTAGCTGGTTACTGAAATTACTGGTGGCTCCATGCAAATATTTAACTGTTTTTGGCCACCTCCTAAATGTACTTTTAATCCAGGAAGACTTCTTGATGTAACCAGCCATTGTTACATTCATAGAATTTTACTGATTTTTAACACTTTGTTTTATTCTTGTATTTCTTTTCCATTTGTATTGTTCACTACTCTAAAAACTCCATTCTGGAATATGGAGTGTTATCTAAATCTAAATAAGTGCACAATTGAATGTACCATTAATATAATAGAATAAGAGATAAAGAGTAAAAAGCAGGCTATGCAAGATTCAGTTACTTTGAAAATTCTTGTCAGTTGCTTTATTGAGTTTCTCGTAGTTACTTCACTATCATTGTATTCAAGTTTGCAGCTCTTCTATACCTAGGGTATTAATTATATATTGAAATAAAATATTATTTATTCTTAAGATAGAAGCATCAAATAGACAAGTTAAAATAATTCTCTGAAAGATACTGTTATACTGCTTTTCTGTATTCTGAAGCATGGTGTAAATTTTTAAAAAGCAATTTCTTGTAGTGCACCTGTGTCTATTACCATTATCCTCCACCCCCAGCTCTGAAAGACTCATTTAGAGTTATTTTTTCTTGTCCAGTGTATATTTTGTTAACTGACAGTTATAACTGATCCTCTATTTATTTATTCAATATGATTTCAACAAATTGATGATGTTTCCTCTGATGTTTCCATTATCTGTAGTATAAGATCATTCAGAACCATTCCAGCAGTGAAATAAATATATTCCATTGATATATCTTCATATTTATATGATAGGATTTTCCCCCACTGTCCTGGTATACTCCCAGGCAAGACTTTATAGTGCCACCTCCTGCATCAAGTTTAGAATTTTACCGTGACTTTAGAGGTTGCTGTCTACCACTCATAAGCATCCATCCCCGTTTCCCTGTCTTTTTTCTTATTGTGGAAAACCCTTTTAGGAGCAAAAGATGGAATTGCTGTATGGTGCCTTCTGAGCACTCTACTTCCTTCCACTAGTCCCTCTGAAAACAGAATGAGAATCCTCTGGCAAAATCATTCTCTTTTGGATACTAGAGCTATCAGTCAAAATGCAGCACACCCTTCTTTTGCCTCCTGTCTAATGCTCTCTGGCTTTGGAGAAGTGAAACAATGAATAAAAGTCCAAGACAGATTTGGAGCCTCAGAACTGGTTGACAAAGATGGTGTTTAACACTGGATTCACCCAACGGAATAAGCCATAGTGCTTTATCAGGCAGGGGTAGCTTGTGGTGTGAATGAAATTCACATAACACACTAAGCCCGGGTCAAACAAACCTGCCATGGCTTCTTACAAGTCCAGATTCAGTTGAAGAAAAATATAATAGAATATTAGAGTGCTTCCAGATGAGATCTTTATCACACAATCCCCTTACTTTATTCACAGAATTTTATCTGTGGGTGGAGAGTCCAGATAATGTCATTTTCGATTTGCTGTTTCTTCTATTTTTTTTACTTAATACAGAAAAAAGATACATTTGCTGCACATGCCTTCTAACCTGTAGATTTAGGCGTACTGGCTCTCTCCAATGTGGAAAAAGGTGCCATTCTTTCTTGGATGCTTACTAAAAACATCTGTACTTCACTGCACAATTAAGCTGCCACTGCCTGGCAATATTGCTACTTATAGTCATACTGAAACTGACCTATAGACTGCCAGCTGTTTGCAATTTACATTGTAACAAAAATTGATCCATTTAATTCTTGCGTTCTTTCTATGTTTTTATCTAGTTCATAATTCACTTCACATGACTGACATTCCAACCCTGAGCTTATTACTTCCTGCCATTTATCCACAATTTTATTTTATATGAGTTGTTGCCATTATTCACCAATTTTATTATGCTGGTTAGTAGTTTATTACTTATTGTCATTACCATTTATAAAACATATACACATACACAAATTATGCAGTAATATGTATGAATTCATTTTTAAAAGCCATACAATTTAATATTTTTTCCAAACAGTCATTATTGCCATGGCACCATACAATTCTCTCCTGTTTTATATGTTTTCTTGCTTCATTGGCTATAAGAATAAATATGTCCTGTTGGAGAAGGTGGAGTAAAAATAGTTTAGCAGCATCCAGCCATGTTTCCTTCCGCCCTTGTCATCAGTGGCTATCACAGAACAAGGAAATTACCAGACCTTTAAGCAGGGAGAGGGGTGAATGGATAAGAAGTTGATGGGTGCTTCCATTTGCTCCACTGGGTGTTTAACTCCAGTGTGCTGCAGCCACAATGTCAGTCCTCACAGCAGCTACACATTCTAGTGTGTCAGATGGCATGGCAATACATTGCCCCAAGAGAATGAGCTCAGGGGCTTTCAACAGTGGTGCCCACCTTTTGCAGCCAAACTGGACAGCAGGAGCCAGTAGGACAAGCTGTCTGGCTCGGTGTCAGCTGTGCTCTCCTTCTGCAGCTGCTGTGAGTCATAGGACTGAAAATAATGAAGAAGGGACTGCTAGGTTCAGTCCCAGCTGCATGGGAATAATCATCTTCGCAATTCTTTTGCACTGAGCTCCAAGTGTACCCATGCATCCATGAACCTACCTGCACATCATTCGCATCCACCATTGCCTTCACCAGGTGCTTCTTAGAGGAGGGCTTGGAGGGTAGAAACAAGGGCAAAAGGCTTCTCAGTGGCACCCCCTGCCCCAATTATGGAATGAGCTCCCCAGCAAAGCCCACCTGCCAGCACCAGTGTCATCTTTGCAGTACCTTCTTTAGACCACCCTCTATACTCAGCCAGTTTGCAGCATAAGTATATTGTTGTGTGCTGTTGTGTCATTTCCAACTGATGGCAACTCTATGAATGAGTGTAATCCAAAAGGGCCTATCCTTGGCAGCATTAATACACACAAGACCATGGTTTCCTTTATGCAATTGATCCAGCCGCTCTTCCTTTTTTTCTTCTGCCTTTGATTTTCCTGAGTATTATTGTTTTCTTCAGTAAGTCTTGCTTTCCCATTTTAATCAGGTCATGGCATATTGTATAAATGTGTATATGTGTTGCTCTGTTTTTACATTTTTAGCTAAACTATTTTTTAGTATGCATCGTGCTATTTTAAGCCTGTAAAGTTTTAGAAAACTTTGACTATTGGCTGGTACAGAACTGAAATTAAATGCAATACTGTTACTGAAATATTGGTTCAGTCCTGTTTCTGCAAAGGTAGATGTACTGTGTGTACTACTCCATCATGCAGCCATGGCCTGGTAATTCTATTGCAAGAAGGAAAGCGTGGGGTTTGTAGACAAGCAGATGACTCTTATTTCACTAAATAAAGGGCTATTAGTAGTATTCAGAGTCCTCAAATTATTCTATTAAATAATAATATGTAACAGAATAGGGTACTGTCCTGTACAAGGTGAGCTGTAACTTTGGGACAGCATGCAGTATAAACATGCTCGGACACTAAGATCATTTTCTGTGGTCTTCTGGGAAAGTCAGAAAGGAAGTTAGAAAGGAAGTTAGCTGGCTATGAAGAACATGGCCTTTCTGTAGTGACACTCTTGTTGTTTGTTTAAACTCTATACCGCCTGATAGCCAGCTGTGGAATGGTCTTCCCAGAGTAAGCTTCACCTGGTGCTGGGTGTGGACCTTATTTTCCCAGGCATTTTATTCTTTCAGGTTCTGTTTTAAATCTATTAAAAGATTTTCAATGTGATGAGTTACTTCAAACATTTCCAATGATGCCTATTTTTATTTTATACTGTAATTGCAAGCATTAATCTTGTATTTTATTATGCTGTACTCTATGGTTTTGTTGTGAGCTGCTGAGAAATGGATGGGCAAACCAGGGTTAATCGGCTTGCTACAATCATCAAAACAGTACCTTGAAACTTTGTCTAGCTCTCATTTTCATTTGAGACCTGTTTTTATTTTTGTTCAGAAGTGGAAAATGTATTTCAAACAGGAAAAATGCCCATTTTCCAAAAGTACACACTTTCATTCCTTGACTAAAATGTGAAAATGCATACTTCTGGAAAAATGTCTATTTAAAAATGGACATTATGTTTTTAAATTGCTTTCTTTCAAATGTGATTGCAAGTTTGGGAATGTGCGTGCCATTTGGGGGAAATGATTTTTACATTTAGGGCTGTCTGCAGAACAAGCTCTGATTATTTGCAAACAGAAACAAAATAGTCATAGATTTCTAGGAAGCACTAGTTCCAGGAACAGAATGGCTCCATGCAGCTCTTCCTATAGACGACTCCTGTTCTGCAGGCTGATGTTTTCACTTGTTTCTGGAAATGCTGGCTTCTGTTTGCTTCCTCTAACACTTGGGCAGCATTGCATACTGCTGTTTGTTCCAAAATATTAAAAGAAAAGGAAGGATTCAAATAGTTTGTGTCTTCAGTGTAATTTTCATCTAATCTTATTGGTTACCTGAAACTGAAGGTACTGTAGTAGCCATATACAGGTGATTGTATATACAAACATCAGTTCAATTACATTAAATGAATTAATGTAAGATGTGTTAAAACATGCTCAACCCCTCCAGTTCCAGACTTGAAATCAAAGTCATTCCAAACTTTTGCAAAGCACTGTCCTGAAATGTGTCTTCAAACACATGGTTCTTTGTTTTTCGGCGCCAGGCGACGACCTTTTTATTTAAGCGTCATTTTAATTGTTAACAGTATTTGCTTATTTTATCTGGCCAGGGTGACTTATTTTATATTGTTATTTATTTTATATTGTTATTTTTGTATTTTACTTTATGTTGTGAGCCGTCCCGAGGCTTCGGCGAATGGGGCGGCATAGACATGTTTTAATAAATAAATAAATAAATAAATAAATAAATAAATAAATAAATGGTTTAGGTATGGGCAAAATTCAGGAAGGGAATTCCACAACCTTAACATAACTTCCAGGAACTCTTTTGATGTACTAGTCTAGATGTAATGTCTTTAGATGAAAAACTTTATTAATAAGTCATAGGATTGTGTTCCTATGTACATTGGCTTTGTAGAAAATCCTAAGATAGCTGGAAAAACTAGGTTGAAGGAAACTAGTTTGGAACTTCAGGACACGATTGCACCCTTGATGCTTGGAAGTCCCTGCACTTGGAAATTTATGAGCATCCTGTGCAGAGCCACAGGAATAGCAGAGTTGATATCTACTTTCCTGAACTGTCCTGTGCTAGTCCTCTGCATCCTTTCAAGCAGGTCAGGACAAAAAGGCTTTCTGACCAACTAGGCTGGCTTTATGGGGAAAAAAAGAGTATTGTAGAAGTCAGTAACAAAAGATGCAAGCTAAGTTAGAATACTGGCCATTGTGGAAATATGGCTTAATGATATCAAGTTGATTCCAAATGGAATAGCTCTCCTCCCTTCCAAACGAAAAGGGCTGTTCTTCAAGGTGAATAGTGAAGCTTATGGGTTATACTTGGAACACCTAACATTTCTCAGTTGATCTGTCCTTTTAACCTGATGCCCTATGATTGGACTAATGATGCTAGGTTCACCTCTGCCCCGCTCAGTTTACTCATCAGAATTTCCCACTGATCTTGCACCTGTCTGATTCTCAGCAACTGCTTGACCTACTCCTGGGTCCATTTGTCTTGGCATTCTGCTGCAAATTCCAACTCCAACTCCACCTCTTCCTCTTCCTTTTCCATTTCTGAATCAGAATCTAAATCAATCTCATACTGCATTTTATTTGGACAGCCATCTCCAGCCATCTGGCTGGAACATTTGTGCTGTGGGGGAGGCATCTGGACAACTATCAGCATACCTCCCGTTCCAGTGGCAGCAGCTCCTTTCCTCCCCACCTTTTGGAATTCTCCTTTACCCCCCTCTCTGAGGTTGCTTTCCTGACCTTAGATAGGCTTCTAGTGTAGTTATTTTAGGGAGCAAGGAGGATCAGAGTGCATATTCCCGCTTCCTAGATTGGATAAGTATAAACATATACTTATGTTTAAAAATTTAACAAACATATCAACTTCTGAAAAATTTACACTTGCCAGGAATACAATTATAATTGTTAGTTTTAACTACACTATTGTCAGAGGCTTTGACTGGAATGACAGGAGTCTTGCACAGATTTTCTTATCCATGCTACAGCACAGATTACTTTAGATCACTAGCCTGAAATAACATACTCTATTCCTGAATCCAGTGCAAAGCTGCTATTTTGCGACTACATGCTTGCATTCTCTATTTGTTAAGCAGAATACATAAGACAGAGCACCAGGTTCCACCTGCTTCAGATCCTTGTCAGATATTTTATTTATTTTTCAGCAGCTTAAATTCACTTCAATAATATTGTCTTAACTTGTGCTGCTCTCTGCCTATTTTACCTGAAGTCATAATCCTTCATGTGAGACATACAAATTTGTTTCTACAGCAACCATTGTGATAAGAAGGAAGAGATACTTCAAATGTGAAGAAAGAGGCACGAAAGCCCAAGCTGCTATGGAAATTCCCTGCATTTAGGAAATAAGCCCCATGCAATAACAGAAAGATAAAATATGCACTACCACCACCAACACAGGAATGGATTTCTAAATTTTGGAAATGTTACAAATCAATACCTTGTGGCAAGATATTAATGCTTTTTTTCTGACGAGATGGGCAGAACAGCCCTACAAATACTGTCCAGGGATCCACTGGATATTTCAGATTTGCAGAGCTGTGACCTTGGATCTGGCAATCTGTGCTCAGTTTGCCATCCCCCCATCTCCTACTTGCATTTAGCACAGAAAGAGCCATCTCGGCCGTCTCTCTGGGGTTAGAAGAGCAAACTCAGGGGAGGGTCATGAAGAGTGGGGAACAGAGGAGAGTAGTGACACCTTGAAGAACCTCAGCTGCCTTCCCTCTTTCTCCAAAGGACTGCAATCAGGTCAGCTGAAAGTAGCTGTGCAATTGCTTTGCAGAACATGGAAAGCACAGAAACAACCTTTGTGTTTCTCCTGCCCTGCAAAAGATGCCCATAAACGTCTGGCTTTTGTGGGCTATAGCTGGATTGTGCCCAAAGAATTCAATTCTAAGAATTGTTTCTTCATAAGCAGAGAGCTTCAATTTGGATTCAGTCTCCCTCCCAGTATTGTAGCACATCAGGAGAAGGGATGTGCCATACCCTAGATGATACTCTCTCAAGGACCACAGGGCCACTTCTTCTGCTGATTATTTGGTTTAATTTAATTGTTTGTTTACAGCTGATCCTTACTGTGATCCAAAGGACGATGGATTTCCTGTGTACAGAAATTTCTGGAATTTTATCTTTTGAAAACTACTTGCATTGTACAACTGGCTGCTCCTAAAAGTTGTGGGCACTATACCAAGAAGTTTGACTATGGCTTGTGCAGAAACTTATGCCATCATATATTTCTGAGTCTGATAGTGCTAAAATAATCTGCAACCACCTGACATGGCTATCCCCCTGAACTTTGCATTAAGACCACAAATTCCCCTATTAGTGCTGGAACCACATCTTTTGTTTAATAGCATATCTAATGTATTTATGCCAACAGGGACTTCACATATTTGTATTCTTGTGAAGATAACTTGTAATTATGATTGGAAGCATCTCTGGAACAGCATGGGAAAGAACAGTAGCAGTGACATAAGGGATCAGTAAAAACTTAATCCATTTCTCCAGCAGGTGGCCTTAGATGGTCTCAGTTCCTTCCAGGAACAGAAAGGAAGGAGGCCTGCTTTTCACAGGGAGCAGGTCTGAAGCCAACTCAAGCCATATCACACATTTATCTGTGAATCACGGTTTGAGTAATCACACAGGAGATGGAGTGGCACACATTCATATGTGAATTTAAGCTCACTTTTTTTTCAATGGGATTTGCAAGCAGGTTTCCATGACAATGTTGCCTACAGGCCCAAATGTGTGAATTAGTGCACTAACAGTATCCAGTTCTAAAATTCCTGTTCCAAGATAAAGTAGTAGCCATGAACGTAGCAGTTCCACTTGTTGCTCTCTGACTTAATATTGCTGGCATAGGGACTTAGGCAACTCTGATGAGATGAAGAAAGCAACTGTGCCACAATTAACACTGCATTCGTTAGTAAGTTTCAGACTATGCTACCACATTATTAAGTAAAATGTATGAATGGGAAAAGGATAATAACGGGAACTTCAATATTTAAAGGCAAGGTAATTCTTTTCTTTTAAAAAAATCAGTTCATTAAACTAGTAGTTGGTGGTTGGTAGAAAGGAACTGGCACCTAAATAGAAAAGGATGCTTCATTTCTGAATATCGATTAGATGGAAAAGGAAATTGGCTATTATGAGTTGTTTATTCAAAATAAAAGCAGTAATGCAAAGAAACAGTTTGCTCCAAAGCAATATAAAAGCAAAACCAAGTTTCATTAATGAATAATAATTGGGTCCTAAACTTTGAATTAATTCTACTGTTTTCAACAAAACAGCTCTACATGTCAAAAAGACTGGCTCTAATGATAATTACTGTTAAGCATAAAACTTACTTGCCCCATGTTATAAAAGCAGTCCTGTGGATTTTTTTTAAATTGACCTCCAAACTTGGAGGCTTTCGAGTATCCAATGCCTTCCTTTAGATGTATCTTGAGACATATAGAGAAGTTACAATGCTGTGGACAGGGACAGGACTCAAGAGACTAAAAGATTTCTCATGTTCTAGCCTTTCTTCTTACTTCCTTTATCTGTCTGCTAGAACAGCCCCCTTTCTCTCTTGCTGAAGCCATACTTGCAGTCTGAAGAAGCAGCCAGTATGGTTGTTTCCATGGAGGCTTTGAAGGGCAGGAGCAAAGGCAGGGGGATAGATCCTGAACTTTCCATCCTGAAAGTATAGCAGCAAACAGGCTTGGGAAGGCAACTCTGGATGCTCTTATGTTCTCTCAGATGCTCTCCAAGCCTTTACAGGATAACTCTGTAAGATTTATAATATTAACCAAGCATTTCTTCTATAGGAGATAAAGATGCAGGAGCTTAAGAACTTCAGTTTACACAAATAATTTCTTCTTCTTACGAAGATTGCTGTTAAATTGCATCTGAAGTGAAATTTGGTGCAGATATGGGAGATCTGCTCAGCCACATTTTGGAACAAATATTGGGGCAAGCACAAATCAACCCTACCCCACCTACTTGTGCTCTTCCAAGTGATTAGATTTCTCCTTCCTTTGTGTACAAGGAAAGGAAACATTTGAGTTCTGCTGAGGACTTTGCAGTGAAAATCCCTCTGTTCCTCCTCACATCCGCCATTAGCACTCTATTCATCCTCCTTCCAGAGCCTTCAACAACTAGGATAGTGTGTTTGAAAATGGATATGTGGTGCTCAAAGCTTGTATCTCGGCTGGCACGAGGAACTGTTTTTAGAAAGGCAGTATGAATTCATTTATTGGCCTCACAACTTCCTGCATCACCATCATGCACCATGCTGAGGAAGAGTTTCAGAGTATAACTGCATGACTCATGCCTATTGTGAGTCATGGCGGCACCATGATCATTAGACACTAGCTGTTATTAATGATGATATTGGGGGGGACTCCATGTTCCATGAACCTTATTCTTGATGATAAATATACATCAAATATGTGTAGTAGCAGCCCTCCATCCTCTCCTTCCTGCCTTGTTTTCTCTTAAAGTTGTCCCAGTATGGGCCACCATTTCTGATTAAGGTGTAGAAAATTAACTGGGCAGGACCTATATACTCAGTAGGAAATGTATACAGCCTAATTGGACAACATTGCTTCCTATTGAGAATCAACTCCTTTTAGTCTGTTCTTTTACTCTGATGGAAATGGTCAATTCTATTCTAGTAATCTAAACTAAAATAAAAAATGCTGCTCTGGAGAGAGTCCTTTATCAAATCTTAATTTTCTTTAGTTTTAAAATATTTTTCCCCTGAAGATAGACTTGGCTCCCACATAATCTGTACTTCACTTTAAAGCTTTAAAATGTAATATAGGGTTAACAAAGCACAGCATAACCTTTTAAATGTGTGCTTTTGAAACTGAAATTCAACAATTTGCTTAGCTGATTCTCCTAAGAAAATAAGTCTCACACATTTATATGTGTCTCTCTATTGTTTAATATGCTATATCTAGCTAACTCTTCATCACAGTTCTGAAAGAAAATTCACCACTGGGATATTAAACACTTTCTGTTAAGTATATTTCCACCCTGGTCATATTTTAGATATGGTCATTAGTGTTCTGAGCTAGAATTTTGTTGCTGTTGTTTGTTTGGGTTATTTTTGCACCTTACAACCTTTCATATAACCTTGGGCCAAGATAAACTCATTAAAAATTAAATTGCTTATTATACCCCAGCATCAATTTCCACTTTGATCAGAAAGCGCTATAGCTGTCTTAGGTAGATTTAGCTATAAAATATGTCAGGAATGAGATGAGACAAGCTTAACCATTTCAGTGCCAAAATGAAGTGACAAATTATAAAGGAAACAATTACATATGCATCCCTGTGGAACAAATACTTGCAGTGACAGCTATGCAAGCTGAGACTTAGATGAAAGAGTAATCCAGTAGTTCCAGGGGCCATGCCAGGGCCATAGAATTGATCAGAAAAGATCATCTGAGGTTCTAGATCAAGCTCTGACCATGGGCAGTTTTGTTCCTGGTGTCAGAGCCCCTGCTGGAGTTGCCCAGCTATTGTGGAAACTTCTGTGGTGGACCACTCTATAAGTTAGAACAATGACCTCAGGAAGGGGAGAAATGGGCCTTGTTGAGGGTGTGCCAGTAGCTAAAGACAGAGTAGTCATGGATTCTTGGGATTCACATGTCTCTTAGCCCCAGCTGCACTTTCATTTAGAACATTTAGACCAGCACAATAGTTGGTGTCAATGGATTTCCATCTGTTTCAAGCAATGGGAGGGAATGTTGTATTTGAAAGATAGTAAATATACATCAAATGTGTGTAGTAGTGGCCCATGGAAGGGAAAGAAACCCTGCAGTAATTCTGCCCTATCAGCAGAACCTTGACTTGTGCTGCTATCTAAGACCACAGAGCTAGTAGGTATGGGGAAGGGTGCACTTCCCCTAAAGGATCAAGTACCTAGTCTGAGGATGCTCTTGGATCCAGCACTGTCACTAGAAGCATGGATGGACTCTGTAGCATGAAGGACCTTTTATCAGCTTATACTAATATACCAATTACATCTAATTTGGATATCCTACCTGCTCTGCTAAACTCTTGGTTGCACTGATGCATTACGCATGGGGCTGCCTTTGAAAATGGTCGACTAACTTCAGTCCTTATAGAAGAGCTGCTGCCAGAAGAAGTCAGGTGGATGGCTACAAAGAAGGCCTTTCTATTGTGGGACTCTGACTACTTCCCAGAGAAGCTTGCCTGGCATAGACAGTGTACTCTTTCTGGTGTCAGGTGAAGACCTTATTCCTCCAGGAATGTTCATTTCAGTCTGTTTTAAATCCTGTAATGTATTTTGAATCTTTGTACTGCTGCTAAGTTTTATTTTATTTTACTTTGTACTGCTGCTAACTATTATATACTATAGCTTTAATTATTTAAGATTGCACTGACCTGCAATATTCTATGTTAAGTGGATCTGCTGTCATGGAAGAAATTCTGCTACCTCTACTCTCCATAACAAAGATAATTAGTCTTAATTTTTTAATGTTTTCTTTGAAGCTTCTTTGATTTTTTTTGCCCAAGCAGGAACCTTAACATTTCACTTTAAGTGCAATTTAGTGGCATCACTCATAGAATGCTGGAATTGGAAAAATGTCAGTGAGAAAGAGTCAGGAACAAAACCATTAACTGGATGATAGTCTGCTATATTTGTCATACAAATGCAGCCAAACCCATCTTCAGGGTAGCTTCTTTGACATAGAGCTACCCCAGGAATTAATTTGGCCCTCTGTGCCAGAAAGATTTCCACAGTATATTGCTTAGTTTTCCAAGAGTCCATTCAGAAAAGATCAAAAGAAAATACTTTCTTCCAATGGCAATTTGATTAAGATGATACAGAGCAACTACTACCATGCTGACAAACTGATGTATTTCTGCTGCCACTTTGCCCCAGCTGCCATTCTGATCATCTACCTGGAGTATCCAGATGACCATGCATTTCACTATTTGAAAACCAAAACTGAATACACAGCTCTGAGATTCTCCTTTGTGTCATCATTACCAGGTTTTGTGTTATCCTTCACAATGACTTTCCTTTGCTTTTCTTCACTGCTTCAGAAACACTTACCCATTGAGTTTGAACCATTCACATACCTATGCAAAAGGTTTGTGGGACTTCCACCCTTCTGAAAAAAAATTCAATGGGACTCATGATTTTAATATTTTTAATTTCTTTTAAAGAATAGAGGCAATAACAAGAAATGCTTACTCAGAACCTGGAGTATATATTAAAAGTTCAAAAAATAGCATGCTATCTTGGGCAGATTAAAAAAAATGCAAAACAAAACTGAAACATATGCGAGTCAGTTCCAAAAGTTTTACTCTATTATTACATTAACTCGAATTTTGAGTTGTGCATCAACAATGTTTTTTAAACTACTGCTACTAACTTATTTTACTTGCTCACGTAGAAGCCTTTGAACCAATTAATAATTGGGTCATGACTGAACTTGGAATTAATGAAAAATATCTCTTACATCAGTACAGATATAAGATATAGATACATTTGGGATAGACAGATACATTCGGGATAGTTACATACAGATACTTCAGGGATAGTTAAAAAAACCCCTGAATAGCTACATGTAAGTAAGATCAAGTTTTCTAAAGCATTGAAATATATACCCTGTTAAAACAATCTTTTTAGTAAGGGAATTAGGATGCAATTTCATAGTCTCCTGACATTATCTGGCATGGGGGACAAAAGATTATTTGGAATTCCAGTTCTGAAGTCCTCTGACTCAAGAGCTGGCACTCTGAATCTGGAGCGTCAGTTCTACCCCTTCAAGGCAATGCGGGCAAAAACATGCTGGCTGTCTTTCTTAGTTCAGAAATCAGCCTTTGAGAGGGCTAAAGGGATACGCCAGGATTTCAGGATGGAAGGAGACTGAAGATGGTAATTTAGACATTATTCAAATGCCACTCAACCTTCCCCCTGCAGCACTTAATCTGGGCAATTGAAAATGGCCCAGTAGGTTATTTTGGCATGGCGCTAAGTATGGCATGAGGTAGAAAAGTGGATTAGATTGATTATGTGCATATTTAGACTGAAACAAGGCCTACAATTCCCAGCATGCCCCAACCACCCAAGCTGGTTGGGGCATGCTCAGAGTCACAGGCCTTTTTCAGTCTATGCATGAAGAGAATGGCACCTTAAGTTTTCCTTCAACTATCCAATTTAAGTCATATTCTTGTAGTTTGTTTTCTCCCAAGGTATGTTGATGAAGTTGTCTTAGTATTAGTACTGTATTAGGAGTCCAAGGAAAGTCCAGCATGAGAGTATGGGACAGAGGGCTGGCCTAGGAATGAAAGGGGAAAAGAGGCCATGCTCCTAGGTACAGTTACCTGCTAGTCATCCTATTGAACTCAACAGAACTCACTTTTGGCTAGACATACATTGGCTCCCACTATTATTATAGGTGATACCCCAGATAATCACGATCGGATCTGGAAAACATCTGTGCTATTATTTGGGGAAAGGAAGGAAGGAAGAAAAAGAAAGAACTATGTAGCAGCCTTCAACAAGAATATAGCGATTACCTTATCATTCCTCATGTCTCTCTCTCATTTTGTCCTTGCTTTTTTTGTTAATGGGTCATTGGGTTAGTGTGGCCTATGAAGGAACAAGGTCTGACAGGGAGATAGATTTGATTTATGTATTTTGGGACAGTTTTTCAAATATTTTTTAAAAAGTATTAAATTTGCACACACAAAAAATGCCATCAGCAACACAGTTCACATTTTTGTACAATCACCTATAATAGGGATAGAAAAAAAATCCATATTTAAACTTCTGTGATTAATGCATGTCAATTAAGATCCTAATGAATTTGATTAATTATTTTAATTTTCATTTTAGCATGAATCACAAAAAGCTAATAAACTGCATGAAGCTAATTTTCGAGAGAAGACATTCATCTCTTAAAAAGGGAGGAAAAGGCTCTTGTAATAGGTCTCTTTTAAGGAAATAAGAAATAATAATTTCTAATGACTTCCAAAAAGTGAGAAGTGGAAAAAAAGTTTTCAGATGCTACAGGAAAACTTTCTGTATTGAAATGTGATAATGTTGCAAATAAGCCAAACAAGCAACAAACATCTATTATTTTGTTTTTGCTATTACTAGGCTGCAATTCTTCACTTCCCGTATGTTTAGAAAATATGCAATCACAAGAATCATTAATACAGCTAACGTAAGAATAAACAATCAATGCTAATTATACTCCGGCTTTCAAGAGTTTCAGGTTTCTGCCTAAGGAGAGCATTATCCCCCAAATCCAGTGTCTTCTCTTCCTCAAGAGAAGATGTTGTTTGCTTCTTCTAACTGCATTCTCATGTACTTCATGTGGCTGAAGGTATGGGCTAGGTGCTGTGATGTCATTACCAAATGGTTGATCAGTGACTTCCTTGCATGGACACTGGTGGCTTCACCAGTGCTTAATTGTAATAACTGGTGGGTGGTGAAAACATTTCTAATGAAGCTGTGTGAATATCTGTTGCTGTTATTACATTATGTAAGGGCTTGAATGACACAAGAAGTCACTATGGGTAACAAGCTATGATGGGCTGTGCTTTGTGTCAACCTTGCCCAAAGCACCCTGGCAACCAATGTGCTATTGCAGTTGCTGTGTCCATGTTGGATTATCATGTTGTCTGCAACCAGACAGCTAATCTATCAAAATGGGCCAGAAATGGGCCAACAAGAAATGGGCCAACAAGCTGCTGAGCTAGAGTGACCAAGCAAAACAAAACAACAGCCAACTTTTCTGATCCCCATTTGACAGCCACTCAAAGCCCCCAAACCACACACTAGAAGGATTTACACCCCTTTGCAGCAAGATACCTCTTGCAAGAACCTATCAGCATTGATATTTTTATGGAATTCTTAGTATTAACAAATATACATGGACTACTAATAACTATATAGTTAGCTATTTGGATACCTAGCTATCATGTAGACAAACCAAAACTCCAGCTCCTTTTCAAAGTTTTTTTTTAATGGACAGAACTCCCATGGTCTCACAGGGACATAAGCAGGCATTAATGTGTATGTTGCTTTGGGGGGAAAATGCCTGTTAAATTAGCTGTCGAACTAGCTGTTTTAAAAAGACTGGCTCTCTTTTTTTCATGTTCCAGAACACCTGGTGGAAAGGTGGGAGCACCATTAGGAAACTGTAGTCCAGTAGTATTGGTGGTGGTGGTGGCAGCAGTAGAAGAAGGATATATTATATAGGACAGGAAACATAGTTCAACAGGGTAGTGAAGAAAAAAAGGATGTGCAACAATTGAGAATATTTCTGAGGTGTTGCCTGGGCACTGTGAAAGGATTGTGAGTGATCAGGATGGGATCATGAAAGCCATCTGTTAAGTAAATGATCATGAACTCTGGGTAAAAAATAGGTAAGAGACCAGAAAGTTCACAAACATGGCAGTCTTGCCATGGTGTTCCCTGGGATATCAGCAGGAGTACCAAGAGACCAAGAAAGAAGGAAACAAATGAAGGTAGAGAAATATCTGTAGCAAGAAAGATGTGTCCAGCAGCCAGCACAGGAGTAGTGACCTGTTTTCATAGAAGTCAGAAGCTCCAGCTTGGGAGCTCCATTTCTGTTACGGGTATATTGTTGTTTAATCTTTGAAAGGGTGCGTATGTGTGTGAGAGTTTGTGTATGATGAAGGGGGTCTGTGGGTTTGGTCTTGAAATTATGTGTGTGAATGAGGGAGGTGTAATCACACTGTCTGTGTGTTCTGCATAGGGTTCCTGATGGTTTTCCAAAGGATATACTCATTGTTATTACTATTACATGCAAAGGGATGCACATAGATTCTCCTGAGGAATCCAAGCCTTACTTCTTATGAGATAGGTGTGGTCTGGAATTTTGTACCATACCACTTCTGAATAGGACTGCTCTGGTAGATGCTTTGTGGAAGCAATAAAAAGGCTAGAAAGGCCTGTGTTCCAAAGGGTACTTTTTCCATGCAATCTTCTTAGATTGCTATTATTTTAATTATTATCCTTAAAATTGTTATTGCTGAGTAGATTTTTCCCTCCTGCTCATCATTTTAGAGACATTTAGTTCTCTCTAGAATAGGTGTTCTGCAGAAATGGGAGAATGTGGGTCCAAAGGAGTACTTTGGTGTGGCTGTATAATTTCTGCACCTTCCTTTTCCTCAAATTATGTACCTGCCTTTGCATATTTTGAACTCAAGTATGTATTTGCATACACGAGAGTTGGCCTCACAAAATTCTATAAGTCATTCCCATGTCGTTTCTGACTCCTATGCCAAACCTTCCCACAACATTAGATTCTGCTCTTTTTTTCCTTTTTTGCTTTCAAGTCACCAATGATATTCAGCAAGTCTTGTTTTTACTTGAGCATGTCTTAATGTGCTGTATCTTGTTATCAATTTCCTCTTGGATGCTTGTATAAAAGGGTTTGATTTCTTCTTCAGCATAGACTTGAACAATGGTTGTGTTGTAGGTTTTCTGAGAATTGAGTTATTCAGTCAGACTTTGCATTATAGACACTTTCTGCCTGTGCTACATCTTACTTCAGAATTAGAGACACCACATTTCTTCTGAGTTGGTCATTTCCAGACTAAAAAACACTGACTTTGTCTGTGTCCCATTCCAATTCACTTTAGTTGACTTACACCTTATACTATGATGTTTGCCTGTTCCATTTCCAGTGCTTTGATTCATATTTCTCATGTTCTGTGTTCCAATTGTATGTATTGTGCAAGATCAGGCCTTCCTTTCACCTTTGTACATGTCAGCCACTAGATTTTCTTTCAGTTTTGGTTTTTCCCAGTAGCTAGTTGAGTACCTTCAGACTTGGGATCCTCATCTTCTGGCTCACGTTTCATTTCAGATTGTTTTATTATACGGTTTACAAGGTAAGACTATTCAGAAGTGGATCACCATTACATTCTTCTGTACTATCCAAAGTTAACTTGAGTGACAACTACTGTTGTCAGTGAAAGATGTTCCATCAGGGTCAGCTTCGACTACTGCTGCTGCCCGATAGCTGCCCTTCAAGAGTTTCCCCATCTGCATCACCATAAGATATATCTATTCTCTTCTGTTAATGTGACCATTACTCCCGAAGGGTGTGGATGCATCTTAATTTGGTGCCTCAGCTTTGGCCATTCAATATTGGTGATCCTGCTAGGAGACAGCCTAGTGAAAGACTCAACCTTGGAAAGGAGCTAAAGGGAGCATTCCAGTGGTCATACCAGAGAGGGGAAATACTGCACAGGCCAGGATTGGACATGTCCTGTGACTTCTGCAGTCTCTTCTCCTGACTCTCCAAAGTGCCCCAACTAGATAGCTGAAAATGTATATTTAGCAAAAATACAGAGGAGGAGATACATAGAAATAGAGACTACATCCCATTCTGTACAGGACTTTGTAAACCTCCAAGTATTTAGGATTACATGCATCTCAGTTGAATTGTGCCCTAAAGCTTTGCAAAATGATGACAGGACTTTTTCCATTGTAGAAATTATCTCAAAGCTTCTAATACTGTTCATAAACAATAGGGGTAGAAATACTCACAATGCTAAAATGAGAATGATACAGGATTTCAGAAAAGATGAAACAAAATGCAGCACTTATACAAACAAATTTCTTTTGGCCCTGAAGGTTTCTGAATTAATATATATATGTGACCTCCAATGACTTTTATAGAACAATCTTGTTTTCATAAAGAACAGCAGATGTTCAACAAAACTATGTGAGGGAATCCCTCAGCTACTGTGAGGGATTTTAAACCCTGGTATCTATTTATTAAAAATAGATTACTTACAAGCATTCAAGCAAGTCCAGAATGCAGGGTTTGTTTATGCTTCTTGCCAGGCCTAGACAATCCTACCCCCAGCTATGCGAAGCAGATTGTATCTTCTTTTGGATTATATGTGGCTGAGATCCAAGTTATATAATAAGTAGACTTTTGTGGCTATGGGAGTCTTAAAAGCATCTCTCCCTCTCTTCCTTCTCTGTAGTGGACTTAGATGAAACTTAAATGCTCAGTACTTTCTTGAGCTCTACTTGTTTGCAAACTGCATAAATCAGAATAACAACAGAATAGTTGCTATTTGGGAGCATGAAGAGTTGGATCCAAACTGGAACATCAGTCTCCTTCCCTCCTTTATGGAGAGGACTTGACTGAACATTCAGAGTGGTTTATGCTGCTTGGGGTCTAGACAGCATAGAGGGCAAAACCTCATTGATCTGCTTTCTTGGCCTTTTGATAAGCTCTAAGAACTCCCCCTCAATCTCTGTTCCTCCCTGTTTTATAGTATTTTACTCATGCTGTTTATTCCCATGCTCTGAGTAATCTCTCATGGTGATCTTGACAGCTCAGAGGTCTCTGTTTTTGTTGTAATCACTGTTGACCTCGTTCTTCAGATTTCAAATCTTCAGGAAACTTAGATCTTACTGCAAGTAAAATAGCCCTCATGCCATGCCCTACCCTAAATTTTCTGTACCTGTGGGTGGTGGAAGTGAAGGGACCTGGGTTCTTAAAATGCTGTCCTAAAATAAGCTCACATATCAGCATGGTAGGATCCATGATCCATGAAAAGGCAAGTGGGGTGAAACTGTGAGCAAAACTTTGGGATAGAACAAACAAGCACTAGGTTTTATTTAATAGGCAATGCAAAGCAATCATGAAAAACAATTTAAATTCATTTCTAAACAATAATATTAAAAGAATGCTAACAAGCAGGGTGTGAGGAGAGGGAGGCAAAAACTGCTGCCATTGTTCCTCCCACCCTGCATTCTACGACTGGATGCCTCTGAGTTCAGGCTTTCTGATCCAGAAAGGCACAAAGGATCTGATTGATCCTTTAATCACTTGGATTCTTCTTTGTATACTGTCTTTCATTTTGGATGAGTATTCATTATTCTTATTATTTTCTGTTTCTTTTCCCTAAGATTCTCATGCATGCAGCTTGACCCTAATTGTGTCTTGATCACTGTTGACGCTGACCTCCTGATACTCAGACTGCTTTGTGATTTTACAGTACAGAAACTGCTACATGATTGTCCAACTTTTCCAACCTTTTCATCTCATATTAAATCTAGGTACCCGACCAGCAATTAACATTTTAATTTTATTCTGTATTCAGCATGAGATGTATATAAGGTGAACAAGTGATGGTGATGGCAGCACATATCTGGATTGTGAATCACAGAGTACTGCGAGCAAAATGCAGATCTGTAAAGCATTCTCTCTTGCTCCATTTACATTTTCAGAACTTTAAAAAATATTTTGCTGTATCATGATATTCTTTTTGGAATTCATGTACCACTGAATTATTAAGTCTTAAGTAGTGTAAAATTCTAACAGAGAGAAATACATTTTACTGCCAAATTTACTTTGTTTTTAAAAAACTAGGCAACAAGATTACATGGCACAACACTTATTTATTATGGCTGGTTCTGCATGAAGCACGTATTTGCGTCTTATGACTGCCAGATAGCCATTTCCTTGGTAAAGGAAAGAGGTATATATTTTCCCTCCCCAATCCCAACTGAGAAAATATTTTTGGTACAAAACTAAGATGCTTGTGCTACCAAACCTGATTAGACATAATTTATTTAAATAGACCTAATCCATTTGGACATACAGGAAATGTAAATTTCAGCCTGTATTCAGCTTGTGGGCTCACTGGACCACTGCTGCTGCCAACAACAACATCAGCAAAAGAAAGAACAGGCCAGAAGAGGGTTCCTATAAATTGCAGAGGAGTAGGAGGCAAGAATACAGGTGTCTAAACTCTTAAATTCCAGGTGCTACATTCAGTTCTAGGCTCCATTCCAGCAGAATAAAGTAAAAAATATAAGCATATATTAACCAGCATGTAAAGTTTAAGGGATACTTTCAACTTTTTAGAATGAAAAAAAGGGGGGATCAGGGAACCACCAATCGCTGGTTGAGGAAAAGGGATGGGGCCAGGGCAAAGTGCATGACCTTCTGAGGAACACTGGAGGTCCAAATTTTAGCCCATAGGTAGACCAGATGTTGCCCACAGGCCTTGAGTTCAAGACCTTACCCTAGTGGTACAAATAAAACCATGTTGTTGTTGCTGTTGTCGTTGTCATTTTAAATGGTCTTCCTGAAGCAGGGATGGGGAATATCTGACCCCCTAGATGTGGTTGCACTGAAAGTCCAATCACCAATGGTGAGGAATGATGGGACCTTCTATCCAATCATATCTAAAGGCATGGGACTATGAATATGTTTCCCTTCATGCTGCCACCAATTGTTGGCCATAGAGACATGTCTTCCAAGTCCACTGTCTTCATACAAAGCTCTGTAACCCTTACCCTAATCTTAACCCTGTCCAGACTGGACACTTCCTGGCCTTAGCTTGCAGCTATCCTAGAGCTGACACTAGGGAGCTTTGCCCGAAGGGACCAGACAATTGTTCCCTGATTCCACCAGTCCCTCTGAATGAATAGTGTTCAAATGAACAGCTAATCTACACCCACAAGAGCAAATGCAATACTTTTACATATTTTAATAGATTTGTACTTGAATTATACATTTGATTGCATTGTAAAACAATTGCATTTTTAAAGCCTTCCATCAGAAACACTGAAAAATGCCTGTACAAACTCAACAAAGTCTAAACTAAATGCAGAATAAACACCCTCAAGTTAATGTAGGTTAAGGGATACTATAGCAGTCAACTTAGGACAATATACATTGTCCAACGGGGTGGCAAAAGGTGGAGGATCTGCTTCACTTTCTTTTGGAATGGCCACTGTATCTATATCTAAGACTTGATTCCTTGTTCTCCTTAGTGGTGGTATTAAATGTAACTTATCTGCAAATACTTTAAGGAAAAAATATCTGGACATACCTTGATCAGCAAATTCTTACTGGAGTTGACTCGGGAATGCATTAAGCTTTTTATCACAGAACCCCACATCATCATTTATAAAGGATTCAATGTTATCATTAGAGGTATTTCCAAAATTCTGTAACTCCTTTCATTAGGAATTTGCCATTCCACATCTTTTTAAGTTGTATTAAATTGTCTAATGGGAGAGCACCCTAGAGGCTACAGGATTTTCAGAGACCACCATCCTGTACATGCTGCTTCCACCTCAGTAGGGGGACTGTGGTGTTCTGGTCCTTCTCTCCATGCATTCCCACCCTGCAAACATGAAGCCACCATGAAAAGAACTATTGGATCACAACATGGGGAATGATGGTGGATGGGAAGGGAGGGGAAGGTGGATGGGAAGGGAGGGGAGAAGGAAGGCAAGAACCCACTGTATCTTATGGCCGCTCATGAAAGAAAAGGAAATGGAACTCATTTTTCTTAAGTGTAATTTACATCATGCCTTGGATAGGGGTAGGCTGTAAAGACTTTGCTCAGGATTGGGCTGAGCTGGCTATCAGTCCATGTTGCTAGAAGGAAGTATTTGGTTCAAGGCAGGCAGGAGTAAAGTTTTATGGGATTTTGGCTTGAAGGCTTGACAAATGAAGAGTGAAGCAGCAGTGTAGTCAAGAAGAGGCAACAATTTCTGTTCAGTTAAGAATTGGTAGGACAGAGGCAGGTGCAGCATGAAAACCAGAAAAAGGTAAGTCCACAACAGTAATCAAAGGCAGGGAACCTAAACAGCATCCTCACACTAGTGTCCAGTTGCTCAGACTGAGGAGCAAGCTCTGAGGCAAGGTCTAAGGAGCGCCTAGACTGGAATTGGCCAGTGATGGTCAGCTGATTCAGTGTTCAAGGAGGGCTTGTTCCATAACCTAGATAGGAGCCCAATTATAAGGGAGTCTGAAAGATGTGAAAGATACTATGTTGTCTATTACTGACCTTCAGAAGAAGAGCTTTGTCTGCCAGGTTAGCAGTGAGAATAGAATGCTGATGCTACAGGAGCTAAAGTATGGAGCCAGAGTGCTGGCAATGTTAGCTCAGGATGAGAACCCCACTAGGACCTTACAATCTGTTAACCAAGACCTCAAATGTACACACAGATTTTCAGACAATAACATTTGCTATTGCATTCAGTTTTATCTATCTAGAAATGAATTATAGCAAGGGTGTTTGGCCAGTATATGTTCTTTCATCTTTAGCAGGAGTGTGAAAACCTTCAGAGTTGAACAGGCAAGGTTGGGTAAATGAATAATCAATCTGTGGAGAGCTGTTGTGATTCTGCCAGAGTTACGTAAAATAACAAGTTCAGAATACAAACCTAAGCAGCTTGCAGTGCACAAATTATGTCAAGGCAAGTTCCCTTGGCTCCAAAAATGACTTTTTCCAGCCCTTAATTTAAATTGAGGATATTATGTCCCGATTTTATACCTGTGCAGCCTGCATTCTTTCAGCAAAACATCCAACTGTTGTTCTGGTACTGCTTTCTGACTGCTGACACTTTTGAAGGATAGTGACAGGATCCAGAAAATTGCTTATAAATGTTACTACAAGCCTGGTATGTAGTTCAGTGTCACTATGAGTACACAAGCTTGCACTGTAGATGGAGAGGGCAGAGGATGGCTGTCTATTCTGTAACATACTCACCAATTTCTTGCTGCCTCTCAGGCAATATTCTGCACATCTACAGGACAGAGCAGAAAAGCTTCCTAATTCTAATATCTAAGTCCAGTTGTGCTGTCCCCTATCAGAAGTTTGGCTTTATTTGCACCTAGGAAAGGAAAAGTGAGTGCATACTGAAGAAACCAAGCAGTGGAAGCAGATGTTTTTTCTTGGATGGTAGCCACCAGCTATCTAGCAGATAAAAGTGCTGCTGTCCATCTTGATGAGCTGCTACTATATCCTTGGGCCCATGCTCCAGACTTGCAAAGGTGAAGCAGAAACCAAAGATGTGGCAAGGTTTCATTATGCACAATGCATATGAAAGGAAAATGTGCATCACCGAGTTGCCTTCAGGAGTCAGCATTTCAAGAAAACATAAACGTTCCAGAAAGTAACAGCACACACACACACATGATAATTTAGGATGAAATCCTATAAAGAAGCACTAATGAACTCAGTAGTAGCCATGTATGGGGTTGTATGTATGTTTCCTGATGCCATTAAATATGCCAATGGATCTCTGATTTGAGCCCTGAAGACCTTGCCCATCTCTAGCTGAGATGAAATATTTTCAGGCTTGCCTTATTTACTCATTCTAATAATTCAACACTGACTTCTAACCCCTGTGATTTCAGTATGGCCTTTGCTTTGATTGAGTGAGGCAGTTTAGTAATAGGACGCTAATAGCTTTTGTTGTCTGTAATTACATCTGATATTAAACCAATGTTTTTAACTAAATAAATCTTGTCATACCAGTATATACTCTATAAGCTAGTTGAATACAAATGTGTTGTTTTCCTTCCTCTTTCTTAGTGGAAAAATATCACTATGTGATGATTGTGAATAAAAGTATGTTATTAAAAAAAGAAAAGAAAAAATAACCATGTAATATTCTCAGGGAAAGAGCAATTTGGAGAGAAGATTTTGCAGTCAAATTAATGCTAAAATTTGCAACTGTGTACATATTCTGTATTTCTGCTACCTCCTCATCAAATGCATTCCTTCCATCCGATGCATTTTAATATTGTTTTGCCTTGTTCTCTGTCAGTTTTCCCTATTCTTTTAGCATCTACAGCTTTGTAGTCACCAGGGAGTTCTCTGTGTACATAAGATACCAGCACATCTGTCTGTTATATTACAGATCCAAATGCAAAAATCCACTGCTCATAAACGTTAGGTGGATTTGTGACTGACAATCCCTGGAGGGCTTCAGGTCCACAAACTAATGAGACATCAATAGTCAAGAACAGTTGTTTTACATGTGATGTGCAAACTTGCTCCAAACTTGCTTGTCACTAATGAAAACTTGCAGGACTCTTCTTGCTATATACCCTTGATATTTTCAGGCTGTTATAATCACCCGTATGAAAAAGAGAACCACACAATGTGAAAAACGGATAATCTGTCCCAAGAGTGGCTTTTTTTAAAATGCAACATTTGGCTGGTAGGGGATATTTCAAATTCAAATAAAGCATTGCTGTTTTGTCACAAATGACATACCGGTTAGCAGCAGAGGAATCATGCCCACCAAACAAAATGCTTGAACCAGTCATGATCCAAGGTAACCACAGTTCTGTCATACAGTCATTCATTTGCCACACTTAACCTCAGGAAGAGGCGGTCCCTCTTTCATGTTTAAATGGGCATTGTGCATGACTCCAAAAATGTCACAGTTGGGGCAGATTATTATGCCTTGCCTCTGTCTACTTGCAGGCCTGTATTCTATTATGATCTTTGCTGCACATTTATCACTGTGCACACAGCAACCAGAAGTAATTCAAAAACATGCTTGTATGCTGAAAACAAGATGCAGGGAAATGCTGAATGACCAAAATAAAAATAAAAAAGTGGGCCCATTTAGTCATTCATATGCAAGCAGAGCTTTTTATAATACCCAGTACATCAGAAGTGAACTACTTACTGCAAACTGGTATTCTTTGTTGTTGCCAAGTCACAGAAATAAATAGTATTCACTGTAACGCACAGGGCAGGAGAATGGTTGCTTGGTTTGTCTATTTGGGTGTACCCCGTTGATGTTAACAGAATAGTAAAATATTGTGCATACTCAGCAGTGCTTTTCCCTAATGTAACTCAAATGTCTGGCCCTTTTACTAGCGTCATTCAAATTTTCTCAGTCTCATCTCTCTCTGAAAATGATTTTTTTTAAACATGCCATAACAGTTCATCTATTTGTGGCAGAAACATGGAAGGCAGGTGTATGTGATGCTTGCCAAATTAAATTAAAGTTTTGTTTAAAATGAACTTGTTCTTACTCATACAAAAACATTCTCTTTAAATGGTGGCTTTATTTGGAAAAGATTACATAGCAGAACTTCATTCAACAGCAATCCACACCCAACCCAATGACTCAGTTTATACAGCACAGTGAGACTCACTGTGGGTACTTTAATCCACAATGAGCTGTGGCACCCATGGCTGCCGCATTGCATATTCAGACCTTGCTCAGAGATTGTTGTGTTGTGTGAACACACAGAGCACGGGTTATGTGAAGGTTAGATATGAGGTTAACCCACACATAGCCCGTGCTTTTCAAGTTCACACAATATATTACTGACTGAGCTGAGATGGGATATGCAAATGACAGTATGCCTTGCATGTGCAACAGCCTCACCATGGGTTGAATAACCAGTGTGGGCTGCCATGTACAACTGGCCTATTCTTTGGATTGTCATTATATGTGAAGCAGTGCACTTTTTCTAGGTCATCAGTGGATAAGGAACTATGGTTTGATGGTTAAGTGTGTTCACACAACATGACAACTATATAAATGTATAATATTGGGCAGGTTCCCTGCTCTCCAAACAATGGTGTGGCCAAGGACTGTTACATTGTTTTATGCCATGTGATGCTCCTTCATGGATCACTGCCTTGTCGTGGCGAAGGGGCTTGTGTCGCTCAATGAAGCTATGAGCTATGCCGTGCAGGGCCACCCAAGACGGACAGGTCATAGCAGAGAGCTCTGACAAAACGTGATCCACTAGAGAAGCAAATGGCAACCCACTCCAGTGTCTTTGCCATGAAAACCCCATGGACAGCACCAAAAGGCAAAAAGATATGACACCGGAAGATGAGCCCCTCAGCTCGGAAGGTGTCCAATATGCTACTGGGGAAGAGCAGAAGGCTAGTACTAGTAGTGCCAGAAAGAATGAAGCGACTGGGTCAAAGCTGAAAGGACACTCAGTTGCTGATGTATCTGGTGGTGAAAGGAGAGTCCGATGCTGTAAAGATCTATACTCCATAGGAACCTGGAATGTAAGATCCATGAATCAAGGCAAGCTGGATGTGGTCAAACAAGAGATGACAAGACTGAACATTGACATCTTAGGAATCAGTGAACTAAAATGGACAGGGATGGGTGAATTTAATTCAGATGACCATCAGGTATACTACTGTGGGCAAGAATCCCTCAGAAGAAATGGAGTAGCCTTCATAGTCAATAAAAGAGTAGGAAAAGCAGTACTGGGATACAACCTCCAAAATGACAGAATGATTTCAGTTTGAATCCAAGGCAAACCATTCAACATCACAGTAGTCCCAGTCTATGCCCCAACCATTGGTGCTGAAGAGGCTGAAGTTGACTGGTTCTATGAAGGCCTACAACACCTTCTAGAATTAACACCAAAAAATGATAAGGACATCATTTTTTG
>NW_025335589.1:20274316-20482071 GCF_004798865.1 Varanus komodoensis | reverse complement strand
CCTTCATAGTCAATAAAAGAGTAGGAAAAGCAGTACTGGGATACAACCTCCAAAATGACAGAATGATTTCAGTTTGAATCCAAGGCAAACCATTCAACATCACAGTAGTCCCAGTCTATGCCCCAACCATTGGTGCTGAAGAGGCTGAAGTTGACTGGTTCTAT
This sequence comes from Varanus komodoensis, assembly GCF_004798865.1. Classification (NCBI taxonomy): domain Eukaryota; kingdom Metazoa; phylum Chordata; class Lepidosauria; order Squamata; family Varanidae; genus Varanus; species Varanus komodoensis. Next base: position 20,481,907 of record NW_025335589.1, on the reverse strand, counting down.
GAAGGCCTACAACACCTTCTAGAATTAACACCAAAAAATGATGTCCTTATCATCATGGGGGATTGGAATGCTAAAATAGGAAGCCAAAAGGTAACTGGAATAACAGGCAAGTTTGGCCTTGGAATACAAAAATGAAGCAGGGCACAGGCTGGTAGAATTTTGTCGAGAGAATACGATGGTCATAGCAAACACTCTTTTCCAACAACCCAAGAGACGACTCTACACATGGACATCACCAGATGGTCAACACAAAAATCAGATTGACTATGTGCTCTGCAGCCAAAGATGGAGAAGCTCTATACAGTCAGTAAAAACTAGACCAGGAGCTGACTGTGGTTCAGATCATGAGCTTCTCATTTCAAAATTTAGGTTTAAATTGAAGAAAGTAGGGAAATGCACTAGGCCACTCAGGTATGACCTAAATCATATCCCTGAAGAATATACAGTAGAGGTGACAAATAGATTTAATGCATTAGATCTGATAGACAGATTGCCTGAAGAACTATGGACGGAGGTTTGCAACATTGTACAAGAGGTAGCAACTAAAACCATCCCAAAGAAAAAGAAATGCAAGAAAGCAAAATGGCTGACTGAGGAAGCTTTACAAATAGCTGAGGAAAGAAGGGAAGCAAAAGGCAAGGGAGAAAGAGAAAGATACACCCAACTGAATGCAGAATTCCAGAGAATAGCTAGAAGAGATAAGAATGCCTTCTTAAATGAACAGTGCAAAGAAATGGAAGAAAACAATAGAATAGGGAGGACCAGAGATTTCTTCAAGAAAATTGGAGATATGAAGGGAACATTTCATGCAAAGATGGGCATGATACAAGACCAAAATGGCAGGGACCTAACAGAGGCAGAAGAGATTAAGAAGAGGTGGCAAGATTACACAGAAGAACTATACAAGTAAGAGCTTAACGTCCCTGATAACCATGATGGGGTGGTCATTGACCTCAAGCCAGACATCCTGGAATGTGAAGTCAAATGGGCCTTAGGAAGTCTGAGCAACAACAAAGCTAGTGGAGGCGACAGTATTCCAGCTGAGCTATTCAAAATCTTAAAAGACGATGCAGTAAAAGTGCTACACTCAATATGCCAGCAAATTTGGAAAACTCAACAGTGGCTGCAGGATTGGAAAAGGTCAGTTTACTTTCCGATCCCAAAGAAGGGCAATGCCAAAGAATGTTCAAACTATTGCACCATTGCACTCATTTCTCATGCTAGCAAAGTGATGCTCAAAATCCTACAAGCTAGGCTCCAGCAGTATGTGGACCAAGAACTACCAGAAGTGCAGGCAGGATTTCGAAGAGGGAGAGGAACTGGAGATCAAATTGCCAACATATGCTGGATCATAGAGAAAGCTAGGGAGTTCCAGAAAAACATCTACTTCTGCTTCATTGGCTATCCTAAAGCCTTTGATTGTGTGGATCACAACAAATTGTGGCAAGTTCTTAAAGAGATGGGAGTACCAGACCATCTTATTTGTCTCTTGAGAAACCTATATGTGGGTCAAGAAGCAACAGTGAGTACTGGACATGGAACCACTGATTGGTTCAAAATTGAGAAATGAGTTCAGCAAGGCTGTATACTGTCACCCTGCCTATTCAACTTATATGCAGAGCACATCATGAGAAAGGTAGGGCTAGATGAATCACCAGTTGGAATTAATATTGCTGGGAGAAATATCAACAACCTCAGATATGCAGATGATACCACTCTCATGGCAGAAAGTGAAGAGGAACTAAAGAACCTCTTGATGCGGGTGAAGGAGGAGAGTGCAAAAGTTGGCTTGAAATGTAACCTTAAGAAAACTAAGATCATGGCATCCAGTTCTCTCACTTCCTGGCAAATACATGGGGAAGATGGAGGTAGTGACAGATTTTATTTTCCTGGGCTCCAAGATCACCGCAGACAGGGACTGCAGCCAAGAAATTAAAAGACGCTTACTCCTGGGGAGGAAAGCTATGGCAAATCTAGACAGCATACTAAAAAACAGAGACATCACCCTGCTAACAAAAGTGCATATTGTCAAGGCTATATTTTTCCTAGTTGCAATGTATGGCTGTGAAAGCTGGACCATACGGAAGGCTGAGCACCGAAGGATTGAGGCCTTTGAATTGTGGTGCTGGAGGAGATTCCTGTGAGTCCCTGAACCACAAGACAATCAAACCAGTCAGTCCTAGAGGAGATCAACCCTGACTGCTCTTTAGAAGGCCAGATAGTGAAGATGAAACTCAAATACTTTGGCCACCTAATGAGAAGAAAGGACTCCCTGGAGAAGAGCTGGGAACAATAGATAGCAAAAGAAGAAGGGGACGGCAGAGGATGAGGTGGCTAGATGGAGTCACTGAAGCAGTTGGTATGAACTTGAGTGAACTCTGGGGGATAGTGGAGGACAGGAAGACCAGGAGGAATGTTATCCATGGGGTCGTGATGGGTCGGACACGACTTCGCAACTAACAACAACATGTACAATAAGCAATAGGAGTTTAAAAGGTCCAGCCACATAATATACACTGATATCTGAAAGAAGAATCTTATTATGGCCAGCATTATTATATTGTTATTTGAATTGTTAGGAAATACAATATGCTCATAATTTAACCTGTGTGAAGGATGTTTATGCAATTCAAGTGAAATATGAACAATATCTTAAAGAGAAATCTGAATAATTTCTAAGTAGCATTCTATTTTTCAAGAATGTCCAAGAATGTCCAATAGACACTATAAACATAAACATACAATGTAAATAATTGTTAAAAATACTGTATGCTCACAATCAGGATCATAGAATACGTGTTACCCAATCTTCTTTACTGATGTTCTTTCTTAAATCTGTTTCCCATATTGCTTTAAGTGAATTGTATTGATCCTTTTATTTTAACAATATCTTATAAATTTAATTACCATCCCTTTCATCTTGTTTTTTCTATAATCATATCTTCAAATTTTGTATAATTCCTGCTTCTGTGTCTTTACTTTATCCATTCTCTAGTCCAACATTCTAATTGAATCACATTATACCAAATTACTTTTCCTTTCCTAACATACCTTTTATATCCCCATTTTATTCATTTTTCCAGCCAATCTTTTATTCTATTTTTTGTTTATTCTTTATATTTTCCCTAAAATCTCTCTCAAATTTAATAGAAACCGTTCTAATTCAGTAATTGGACATAATGGTGAGATTGTTGGCATATTTTTTCCTTATACTTATTCCAAATTTGTAATGTATTTTTAAGGAAGGGATTTTCTACCTTTTTAATAATATGTTTATCATATTTTTAAGATCTATAAAGGATCCCTCTAGTTGAGAAATTCTAGTTTTAGTCATAGTACCTTGTCAGGTTATAACATAATATCCACTATATGCTTCGCAGCAACCTTAAATCCTAACTGATGTAGGTCTGCAGTGTCAAAAACACTTACCTGGAAGTCGGTCCAATGCGACTTAATAGGATCTATGTATGAATAAATAGGCATAGGATTGTACTGTAAGTCTTCATAACACCTCTTCTCCTGTCTTAAAAGCTGTAGGGTTTCAGTCTTATGCTCAGAAACATCTTTTTCTCTCCCTCATGCTCCCTCCCCACCTTTTTTGCTTAATATCCCATTTGAAAAATAATTCTGGAAAAATTGAGATGTTGGTGAAAAATCTGTAATCATTTGGTTTCATAATAAAGGTAAAGCCAACTATTTCTTTGAGAAAAATTGTATTATCATTCAAAGGATAGGTTTTCAGCCTACTTAAGTGAATAGCTAGAAAATTCTGGGACTGAAGGGAGACAATGAAAGAGCCATAACTGAAATTTCCCCTGGTATCTCATCATTATTTTCCAGGAACATCTATGCAAATTTGCGCAGTTCAATATGGTGTTGAAGCAAAGACAAGGGAAGAACACTGTTATGTATGTATGTATGTATTTATGTATAGACACAAACCACTGTTGAGTTCATCTGCTAGGTTTTGTGAAAGCACATTGATATCTTCAGTGTCCAGAATTGGCTATTATTACTAGTGTAGGAAAAGAAAAAAAAGAAAAGAAAAGAGACTCTAACACATGTATTTAGAATGGGCTGATAGGTGAAGCAGTGAATGGTTAGCAAGGACCTCATATTGGTAAAATGAGCAAACGTGTTGAAAAGTCTTGACAAATGGTTCTTGGAAAAATAATATTTATCCTCTGCTATCAGTAGAACTGCTTGTTAACCTCAAGTCCTGAACATGCTCATTTAAAACTAACGACCATTAAACCAATGTGAAAGTATTCATACAAATGTATTCATTTTGTTTCAATGTGCCAATGTCAGAAGAAATTCCCCTGCATAGTGTGATACAACGTGCAGGCTTAAATGATTGCAGCATCGATATTATCAATAGGTTAACACAAAGGTAGCTAAATATAAGGTGGCTCTATTCTTCCCTTTCCCTAAATGCCGACAATTTAGTTTGAACTGAATGAGTGAATGGAAATGAATCATCTAGCACTGAGGTAAAGCTAAATCTTTCAGAGACAATTTGAATGCCTTAAAATAGAACTTTAGCATGAGCAACTAATAGGAGGCAGGCTTGATTGGAAGAAAACAAAGAACCTTGGTGGGGGTGTTTGTTAGTGAATAAGAAGACTTTGCAAATGCTACGGTGAGATCTGAAGGAAAAAAGAGAACATACTGAAAGACACAGAGCGCATGGTTTGCATGGAGATGGCTCTAGGTTCAGTCCCAAGCATTCCGAGTTAGGGCTGGGAAACTGAAACCCTGGAGGTCCATCTCAAGTCAGTGTGACAGTGCTAAGGTAGTGAGATCAATAGTTTCAGTAGTTATAAGTCAAGCTGCCTATGAATTTCCTAAAAGGTGGGCTCTATCACTGACCTGTGGAAACTGTCTCAGTACACCTCCGAACAGGACAAGTCAACTTTCCTGGTTTTACGCGAATCTTATATTTTAGTAAATCAGGATTGAAGATTTACCAGGGCTTGGGCACTATTGAAGTATGATTGGAGCATGATAAATTAAAAATGACCCTTGGGATTGAAATGGAATTGTGATGAAACAGATGCTCTGTGGTTTCTAGTTGCCACGTTTGGCAACTGGGGTGTTTGCCTGTTCTGGATGGGATTGCACCGGCTCCAAAGGACCACCTATGTAGCTATTACTGCTCCTTCATCCGTCTTTGCCACTGGAGGCTGAGCTGATCTTGGTGGACCAGAGTGCCCACTACCTGCTTTGATTGGAATGCCAACTGTGTGCATTCCTGATAGGATTATATAATCTAGGCATGGTGATCTGGGTAATATACACTTCATGGTTATGCTGTTGTAAAATGCTCTATGTGGGCTGCCTTTGGGACTGGCTCAGAAGCTACAGCAAGTACAGATGGAGCAGCTAGGCTACTCACTGGGACATGAGGAGTTTAAGCAGCTATACTCACATAAGGTGTGTGCTAGAAGAATGGTACTGGCTGCCTATTAACTACTGAGCCCTGCTCAAGGCTGTTATTTTCATATAAACCCCCAAACAATCCAGGACCAGGATACTTAGCAGTCTGCCTTCTCTTATGCATCCACCCTAGGCCACTAGGTCACTAGCTTCATTGGAGGGGGCATTGCCAGTAGCTCCAAGAATATCAGAATGTTTGTAATACCTCTAACATGGCTATCTTGGTAGTAGTACACACCCTATGGAAAAATCCTCCCTCATCCAGTTGGAGAGGCTGAAAATTTGGCGCTTTCAAATGCCTCCTGCTCACCTAGGCTTTACTTAGCATGTAATAAAATTTACCACACTTTTCCATTTTACTGCTCCTGTAATACTGTGTGTCATTGGTGGTGTAATTTAATTGTTTTAAAAATTATATTTGAACAGTGGTTGTAATTTTAATTTTAATATTCATATGGAACTGATTGGGGATTTTAAAATACTTAGCAATAGAGAGATAATACAGATTAATAAAACAATAATAAATAAATACGATAAGGTCTGAATTAGCTCAGCATTTGCTCTTGAAATAAAGTGATATATTCCACGTTAGAAAAATAGCTCAGGTTTATGAGCCCAGTTCTAATGGTGGAATTTTGTCTGAAAGTGGTGAAATGGGATATGAGCCAAAGTGGAGAAGAAGGTTGGAAAGGCCTGCACTTACACCTTGCCTGCCTTTCTTCCCTCCCCTACATCCATTCCCCTGTGTCATGTGAAGTAGGATAAAGTAGTGTGGAAGGAGGAGGATGCAGTATAATTTCCTTTCCTTTTGTTTTCGGCCACCAACAGCCACACTAGGGGTTCTTGCAAGGTGGAAGCAGAAGTTCTCTTAGTGTAGTCCTGTGCAGTCATTCACAGTGATTTGCAGCACCCTGTGTGGGCTGCCTGCACTGGACAACCACCAACCACTCATAATGAAACAAAGTGAATTACATCCTTGAACCAAGCCTCAAAAAACACATTTTAAGATTCTTGAGAAACATAGATAATGTTTAATTAAGTTCCCTGAAGCAAAATTTAACAGGGGTAAAATTTAACATATCTGATCTTCCACTTCCACTTTACCATTGCCTTTTTCTGCAAACCAGAGTTGGCATGGAGGTCTCTACCATTGTATGAACCTCCACTGGTATCATCATCAGCTACCACTACTGCCCATTAGCTATTCTTCAAGCGTTTGCTTATAACACCATTAGATATATCCTTTCTCTCCAGCTAACATGACCATTACTCCTGAACAATGTGGCTGCCTCTTAGTCTGAGATCTCCACTTTGACCGTTCTACCTACCCTACTGGATCAAACTATTGAAAAAGTCTGGTCTCCTGATTGTGCTGCTCTTGGCTTCTCTGACACTCTTATTTCTCTTCAGCATGTTAAAGTGTTCATTCAAGAGGGGGATTTCCCTTTCAGAATTGGGAATTCAGCAGATAATCTTGATTGATAGACAATCTGTGCAGTGATCAATATTAGGCAGCAACTTTTATTTTATTTTATTTTATTATTGGTCAGGAATGCCACCAACATCCAGAGCCAGTGTGGTGTAGTGGTTAAGAGCATGGGACTGGGACTCAGACGATCTGGGTTCTAGCCCCGCTCAGCCATGGAGCCAACTGGGTGACTTTGGGCCAGTCACAGACTCTCAGCCCAACCTACCTCACAGGGTTGCTGTTGGGGGGGTAAGATGGAGGAGATGTAAGCTGCCTTGAGCCCTTTGTAGGAAAAAGGCAGGATATAAATAGAATAAATAAATAAATAAAATAAATATTTGGAAATCCACTTTATGTTTGTTGCTCCCATAGTACACAATCTCTATTCAAATAGGTTGTTGAACATTTGAGGAGAGGAAGAGGATTACCTTTTGGCTCCTTACCTAATCTTCACATTTTCAGCAGAAGGAGTGTGTACAGCTCTATGTGAACATAACTGTACATGGATAGGGTCTAATCACGGACTCCATTTACAATGTTCTTGATTGTGCAGGGGAGCTTATGAACATTCCCCAGTACAACTCATTGTAGTACAGTTTCTCTCTTTCAGCTGAATGTGTGGAAGTCAAGAATAAGGTTAGCAGGTGTAAACACATGTCTATCCAGTAATATGGCTTTATCATGTGTACATGCAACAAACCAGAATGGAATGTCATACTTCTATGACACCTTCATAACTTCCACTGAAAGCACAGTCAAAGCATAACACCAGGAATTCCCCACACAGAGCTTTCTAGTTAAGCTAGGCAGGACCACTTCAGCTTCTTGCATTATTTCTCAAGAGATGGGTGGGATAACTGCTTCTGGATGGCACCTCCCCTGGAGAGACTGGTAGTTCTGGTGCCAGTAGGGCAGTATATCCTCTGTGGGATCTACTGAAGGGGTGTGTAGGTGGACTTTGGCACCATGGGTAGCCTCCTAACGTTCAGACTAAACCTGGAGTGGGTACACTTCCCCACTGATTTTGGATCCACTAGCCCCTACTGGTCATCTCACTGCAATGTAGTCACCAAAGTCCACTGGGGGGGGGGGGCAGTGTCAAATTATGCATCTTCCCATAAGAGAAGGCTGTTTGAAGCTGCTTCTTAAATGGTGACGAAAAGCCTGGAAGGAAAGCCATTGCCTGCTAAAGAGCATCCCTGATCTAGCTGCTGCACATTATCTAACTGCACTGGATTCATTTGTTGAGCTATAATCAGCTTATCCTTTGCTCAAAGACTTGCTTAATTTAATCAATTTAGTTTCTTTCTTATGTGATGTGTAGGCAAGTGAAAAATAATCTGTTCTGACAGAGGTGCAAATTCTGACTCAACCCCTCCACACCCCAGCATTAAAACACAGGAAGCACACTCCGGGAACTTCAGACAAGGAGCCTGATTCATCCCATCTTCATCCAGAATTCGGTGGGTTGAACTTACAAGTAAGTGTGCCTGAGACTGTAGTCTTGCCCTTATATTGAGTCTTTGTACTTTAGAATGAGTTGATGTTGGGGCAGAGAATCCAGGGTCATTTCCCCAGTATTATTATAATTAACTCCTACTCAGATTTCCAGTATTAATACAGTTCAGGGCTAAAAACTGATATGTTATGATTGGGAATTGTATACCTAAGCAGCCATCATCTTGCTGTGTTGTTTTAACACAACTTCAGCCACAGGATAATTGGAAACTGCTGACAATTTTTTCACACATCCTCTTTTCCTGTCTTCCAAAACAGATACAGAGACAAGGAGACTTTTTGTTCCACTGCCAAGTCTGGATACATTTCCAAATATGCATGAGTTTGCTACCAATGTAGCTCCTGGATTTCTAATTATAAGGCCACAAATCCTAATCGAACATATGATCCACTTGGCTGAAGTGAAGACTTGAGAGTTGTGGAGGGACAGATCAAGTGCCATTTTCTAAACAGTGGTTGGAGCCAAGCAGTTAGAAAGTTTGGTAAGAACAAGAAGAATTCTTATATTCCTCTAATGTGCTTTCTGAGTGGAAGAAGTAAGTCCCACAGTAGTTCATGAAGATTTTAGCTGTGCCATCAACTGCCTAAGAGCCTAATTTCTTAAGTCGATTGCTACCATAAATTCCTTAGCACATGCAGGCCCATTATAGCTGGAGAGGGGGGAAAATTAAAACCTGGCTGAACACCACAGTGGCATTTGAGGTTATTGTTGCAATTAAGGAGGTGCCATTGCTGCATAGAAAATGCTGATTGATTTGCATTTCAGTGCCATTCTCAGAAGCACAGTCGAACCTGTTCAAAAGCGAGTCTTCCAGGGAGTCGCAAGACAGCGATTTGGATTACTTGTGGGTATGTGGAGATTTTTATGGTACTCAGACTTGCAAATGCACAAGAAGCATTCAAGCCCAGCCAACACAGACCTATTACAAATACTCCTTAGCTGTGCCTCGAATTGAAGGCTGTTGTTTTTGTTTTTATCATTCTCAGCTAGGATGAATGAGTTAATATTGCAAGTTTGTATTTGGCGTGATGAGATGATTATTACCGTCTGCTATGTACCAAGATAGGCCTGGCAGGCCCTTGGTTATTAACGCTGCTGGTATCAGTCAGATCCGCAAAGGTATCATTAAGTTTGCTAGATGAACAAATCGGGTTCTCCCTCTTCTTTTGGATGTATTTGCTTTACTGGGAGCTTTTCTACTTTGTTCTGTTTATTATTTTGCAGCTTGCAGGTATGATATGAAGACTTGCATCAATCTTTTGCAGGCCTGTGCATGACTAAACTTAGATTGGTATAAATGGGACAAGAAGTAGCAGAAAAGTGTGTGTATGTGACCAATTTATGTACTGACCTATACTAAAAACTTGTCCCTTGGAGATTTCTTTTTAGGGATGGCTTCATTAACAGAGCAGGGCCCAACAGCACCACTTATCTAGCTTCAGTGGCAGAAGAAGGGAAATATATTGTGTTGGGCCCTGTGTGCTCTCAGAGGGAGGAAAAATGCTATACTAATGTGATAAATACATAAGTCTCCCCTTCTTCTCAAATGGTTAGTAGTTACAGAAGCACAGTGGCTACTTCAGAAATTCAAATGCTTAACATGACAGCCCCTGTAGTCATACTCCCAGCAGAGTCCAAAACTGGAGGCTGTTGGGTATAATTCCTATCAACACACCAGTTCTAATAGTTTAAATCTCCACCAGGAGCAGGTCTTTTGTAAAACCAGTGGGTCTTAATTGCCCCTTCAAGACCAAAATATATCACAGAAGAACAGGGAACAATATATCATTTCTGGGAATATTCATTACTTTCGGAAACTGAGAAGACTTCAGCTTAGCTCAGAAGGAGCAAGGAATTCTGAGGATATATGGGAATGGCTGTTAGCAGATGAATTCAACATCCCTCCTAACCAAAAAGTGCTGGCTCTACATCCTGACAGCCCCCACTCTACTTCCAATTGGTGATAACATTAGGACATAATTTGGGACATTGCAACATGCTGCACCCACATTCCACCTTTTAGTTGCAAAATGTGAGAGCTATTATGTGGTTGTGTACTGGTTGTCTCCATAATCAGGGGTATTCTCAAAATACATCTCAAAAGTAGCATCATTTTTGTAATGGCATTAGCATTCATATAGATTCATGGTGTAAGATTGTTCACCATATGGAAATGATGGAGATATAGCTCCAAGCTCAGGATTTTGGATTTCATAAGGTACAGTAAATCAAATTGCAGTAAATCCTCACTCTTTTCTCTAAAGCCTTTCTGATTTTAGAGAAATTTGATTTCTAAGATGTACTCAATATATATTCTTTCTAATTCTCTCAATCCATTTTATTGTGGAATGTTGTTCTAGGCCAGCCTGAGGTTGAGATGACTTTCCCTTTATAAATTGCCATAATTGTGACAAGCTAGAGAAAACAAAGAACAAACATTTTCCCCACACCGCCCTGCAAAAAAAGAGATAAATTATTGAAGGGTGATCCTGTGCAACTAGACAGAAAGGAACTCTCACAAGGACGTTCACCTGTCTAAACATGCATAGGATTTCACCTGAAATCACTGTGGTAGATGGTTCTCATCACCACCAGTAACACTACAAGATAACAATACTTACATAGCTTCAATCAAATAGTACTGAATCTTAAAAAGGGACTGATGGCTTTTAGAAGTACAGGAGCAGGAGGAGTAGATTTGTACAGGAAGCAAATATTTCTGTAGGAGCTGCAGGATTCTGAATCCTGCTGTGATGGAAAAAGCTGTGTTGGAGACCTTTTGATAGCCCAACTCCCTATCAATTAAATTGCCTCTGTTATTCCCATGAGAGCAAGCTGATGAGTTCCCTTTCAGGTAACAGCCGGTGTGCCTGAAGGGGCTGTCTCATACCAATCCCCTCTTCAAATACAGTACATATTCTACCCACTAAATTAATGTCCCATTAAGTGGCAATAGTTAAGGATTATTTATTTTGTCATCATCATTATTCCTTCCATACTTCATGTTCCTGGACTAATTAACACACCATTTGGAAGGGCAAACTAGCAAAGCAAGCTTTCCCATTGCTAGTGGTAAATCCACAAGTAGAACAAAGCCATCAAACCCTGCTTGAAAAGAGACCTAAAGGAAAATTTTGCCTTCAGAAAAGTCTTTTCTTTTTTGTAAAAGAAGGACTCTTCTCATGAAGATAGGTGCTTCAGCTGTGCCTCTTAAGGCTTTTTGTCCTGCCTGAAGCAGAACCCAAATTACTGATCCTCTCTTTTAGGGCCAATACTTTAAGAGGTCTTGATGCATTGTTTAGACATCAGCTCTGTTCTCATCCACGTACAGCCCCATGGAACTTCTTCAACCAGGCTGTTCCTTCTTTCTGCATGAGAGGACCCTGACGAAAGGGTGGATAAACACTCCCAGATGAAGAGTTTGTAACACAGGCACTTTCCTGCTTCAGTACTTACAAGGCAGAAGTGGGTTCTGAGCTTCAAAATGCAGATTCATTCTTTTGAATTTATAGTTTTAAGCTCCAACACCTGTTTCAAGGAAGGCACGTTTTAAAACAAAGGACTGGACTGCAACAGCTCACCAATTTTCTTTTCCACGAATGCCTGTCTAAAAGCTAGAATCACATGTTGCAGCATGCAGGCCTCCTAGTTAATGTATTCATAATCAAAATCCTTTAAATTCCCCAAAACTGGGAAGGGTCTGAAGCCTGATGAATACCAAGGAGATATCCTGAGGCACTTTGGTGCTCATGCGTGTCCCACTGGGGATCCCAGCTGCGTGGCCCCCTTGCTTGCACATCATTTCCTAGTATAAAGTGATTTACCTAAAAGAGTCTTACAGCACAATCTGTCAGGAGCAAGAGGGATGGGGGGTGTGCTTTTGCAAGTGTTTCCATAGAACACTAGTCACATTCCAGGTTCAGATTTGGAAGTTGAGGAATGTCTCAGTGAGATTGGAGTGTATGGTTAGCTCCCGGTCCTGGGATACAACAGGAGGAAGTGGAGGAGCTGATTAGCTCAAGGACAGGTTCTTCGTGACCAAGGACAGATCATGGATCCAATGGATTGGACATTCAGCCAGTGGGAGGAATAGGGGATTAGGAACTCCCAGGCATGGAGCAGCCCTCCCTTTCTGAGCTGAGCTCTGTGACAAGGCTCTAGCAGAGGCAAGAGGCCCAATTAGATGAGCAGCACTTGGAGAGATCTGTGCATCTTCAAGAGAGCCCCCCCCCCGCAAGGGTTGAATCATAGACTTGCTCATAAGAGGAGTTCCTGGAGGGAACTGTTAGATTGGGTTCAACAAACTGCGCTGTGCATGCTCAGATAACTGTTCTGGGTGATTTGTAAGGAAAATGAACGGGGGCTGGTATTGTTCAAAGGAGGAAGCTCTGGTCATGACACAACCCTATTCATGTTAGTTCAGAAGGAAGACCCAGTGAGTTAAATGAGCCTCCCTCCCAAGTATAGCAGTTTCAACCAAACCTGGAAAAAGGGAACTGCTCTTCAAGAAAATGAAACTGTTCAACACCTGCTTACTTTCCAGTAAGTTAAAAGAAAACAAATACAGTAAGGATGTCACTTCCACATTTTTGCTGAAAAAGTGATTTTTTTTTATTAATATGCATCAGAATTAGCTTGGCATTATTCATTGTTCCTTTGGCAAATAGTTGTTTTCAGGTTTTGCATCATTTCTTGATGTGGTACGGCCCTCCTTTTGCTTCTCCATATGAAAAATCACAAAAGTTGCCATGACAAATAATATAATAGATTTGAAGGATTTTATTAATTTTGCCTGCAATTGCCCCTGTGAGAAGTCCGCAAATAGCTCTGCATAAGAAAATGAGATTTTACATTCATCATGTAAAGACTTAATCACCAGAGATTTAAACATATGATTCAGCCCTAAAAATTTAACATTCAGGAAATCTTTGCCAGTGTCTCTACGCTTGAAACTTTAAGCAATCTAGGCATCACAAGGTTTCCAGTAAGCACCTATTATTATCAATCTGGGTCCACAAAAACGTATTCATCTTATTAGGTTGTTGGTGTTTTGTAGCAGAAATTGGGCTGAAATTAAACTCCTTAATTTTTTCATAAACATTTTTGGCAGTGCTAAAATGTTTCATTTTTCATTATTTGTCAACAGTCCTTTAAATGCCACCTTATTCATTTAATTTCATCACACTCCATCCCCATCACTTGCCTTCATTTTCCTTCTATGACATATTGCTTGCCAAATCTGATTGGTTAGATAGCCTAATGTCACCATGTCATATATCACACACATCCCCTCATGAAGCAAGATCTGACCCCTTAGGTATTCTTTGCTATCAGAATGGTTTTTTGAGTATTAATAGGTGCCGTGCACACACTCTGATGAGATTCCCAGGTACACATGAGAAACAGCCTGTTTTGGTGGGACTGATAGCTCAGACTCTGAAGATGATGTGGAATTGGCTGAACCAGACGAGGCTCAGAGCTCACACTTTGTTAATGGAATTGTTGTTGTAACAGACAGGCCTGCATCTGCAGACTTCTTCTGCAGCACCAGTATGAGCCTGTTCTGGATGAATTTAGCTCAAGGACACCCATGTGGCCCAGTCTCGCTTCTGCCTGTGGGATGAAGCAGACGAAGGACAAGAGGGAGGAGATTTGGAATTGGGTAGTCTGCCTCCCCAGTTAGATGGGGAACGCCAGCCTCCTGAAGACTTGGACCTGAGGGCCCATCGTCACAGCTGGAGGCTGGCCCAATTAGGGGCTCAGAGTGCAGAATGCAGGTGCACCCGATTCCTTAGTGTCCCACCTTCCAGAGACAGGCCTGGAAGGGTTCATAAGCAAAGCTTTGGGTAAAGGAGGGCAGAGAGGTTCAGAAGCAAACATTTGGGTAAAGGGGCACAGAGAAGGGTATTCAGAGGCTTGTGAATGCTTAGAGATTTCTATGTAGAATAAAGGCAAGAAGTGTTGGAGAGGCTGTCTTGCTTGGGAGGGAACACCTAGCTCATGGCAATAGGAGGGCATGAGGAACAGTCAGATGGGCTCTAAGTTACAATGGAGATCTGTACGTGAATAACAGAAGCTCTTCATATGCTGTGGACTTGGACAGAGAAACCAGGAAGGTGAAGCACCAACTGCTGATCTGCAAGGGACAGCCTGGTGTGGTGAAGCTCAAGGGATGAAATATCAAAAAGCTTCTGTCTGGGGCATGACAAGGCACCTCATTTACTTAGCACTTTTGTACATTCAAAGTAGCTCAGTTTATCCAATTGCAATCCTTACAGCAACTCTGTGAAACAGATTACTGTTATCATTTCCTGTTACACAGGATGGTAGCTGGTGGTGGTGGTGGTGGTGGTGGATGGATGCACGCACGCATGCTGAGAATGGTTGTCTACATCCACCTAGTCAATTCATGGCAGAAGCAATATTTGAACCACTACTTCCTGTTTGATATGTTTCATCATTTCATCTGAGAAGAGTTCACTAGGCTCAGGAGTTGTGAGATATTGTGGTCAGACACAATTCTAATGTTTTGTTTAATTTGGTAAACCCTGGACACAAGGGAAAGGGTGTGCAGGTGCACACGTGTGCATTGAACGGAAGGGGCAAAATCTGCAAATGGAATAAGGAAGGGTTTACAGCGGGATATGAGGTTAGTATGGGGAAGAATAATTTATCCAAGGCAATCATATTTGCTGACAGGAGAGAAAAGTTTTTGTGGATGCCCTTTAAACTTTGCCAGCACATCACTATCTGCAGCATGAAAAAGAGCATTTCTAGTTTACACAATGCATGCTGTTTAAAATCCCTTCAAGAGGCTGATTACACTTGAAGAGGTCTGTAACCTCCAATGCGTTAATTGCTGAAAAAATAGCTTATGTAGTTAATTCTAAAAGGAGTGCAGATGTATGTGTAGTGATGGCTATGAGACGGCAGCTGATTTGGATGTAATGAGTGCTTTTTCATCAGTGCAGGAATGACATTTCTCATTTCCCTTCAAGTAAGCTACTTCATGCCTTTTTAATCTGGTGTTCTACAAAAAGCATTCCAAGCCCTACAGATGGGCCACTCTTACCTTACCATAAGTTCCTTATTGACTGATACAATAACCTACACTCATTGGATATGACCTGAATGTGGATTGTCATTGATCCAAAAACTGGATTCTCATTTAACTCTGGGTCATTGTGCTGTCTGCAAAGAACCCTTATTTTTTGTGAGGCGGGGTTGAATAGTGAGTTGCTCATCATAGTTTGTTGTCTCAGTGGGGTTCAGACAACACAATATCTTTTCAGGAACATCCTATGTTTCAATGAAAATGCACACTCAACTGCTCTGCCTTTATTTGTGTAGCCCTATTCTCTCAGTTTCACTAATTTCTGGCCCCAAGTATGTCGCCTTTCTCCATGATACTCTACATTGGGTGGAAAACGTGTGATTGTGTGATCGTCCTGGTGCTGTTAGGATGCCCCATCTATCACACCAATGCTGATAGATGATGGGAGTTGTAGTCCAGCAATACATCCATATCCAAGTTGCCCACCCTTGGAATGTTCTAGTGCAGCACCACCTTCCACCTTTGCAGCCTTTTATTTTGCAGTTATTTTTTCCTGCTTCTTTCACATGGATTTTGAGGACTTTTGAAAAATTTTCTGAGTCAATACTTACACTATGGTAAGGAGGTGGCTGAGGAGTGTATGCTTTTTATTATTATTTATTTTACAGTTTTCATCTCATCCTTTGAAACCTGAACAGGGCATTGTGTTGGTTGTTGTAAGGAACTCAACTCCTTCGACCACAACTCCTTGCTCAGCTTTCAGGATTCCAGTTCCAAGGGAAGAAGTCATAGGCAAGACCTCTGGGAATCTTTCCTGGAAACACAAGTAGTCAGGGAGGCTGCAGAGCACAGAGTGGGGTAGATGCATAAAATGAAGAACATCTCCCCCTAATCTGCCACTTCTTCACAGTTAAGTGAGCACTCATACCTGTATCTGTGAAATTTGCATCCCTTCCCATAACATCCAGATGCAATTTCTTTTCTCCTTCCTGTCCATTGAACAGTCAGAAATAGAATGCAACTCTAGTCCCTTTGATATAGCTCAATGCATCAAAACAGTGAATTTTTGGAATGGGGGCAGCTCAGGAACACGAGAACCAACCTAAATGCAAGATTAACCAACAACACATATTAGTATCATGGCCATTATTTTTGTTATTTTCTTTAATTGTTATTAGTTTAAGAGGTGATAACAAGGAAAGATGGTGGGAAGTGGGCAGCATCGTGTGAAGAAACTTAGCTCCACAATGCCATTCAGAGGAAGATCAATAACATCATATGTTGGAGCACCAGTGAAGCAATGGATGCTCCTTGCTCTGACAAGCGATTGAGGCAATAATGAAGGTTTCAGATTTCGCATGGCGCAGAATGGCCCTATACAGAAAACCTGAAAAGTTTCAAAAGGTTTGGTGCAAGGACTACAGAATTATAATGACTGCAAATCAGTTTATGCTTTTTTGATCGTGAAGCTTTGATGGCTACCTCATGGTCCTATATGAAATGCTCTGAAGGCACCCAATTGACTTGCATTTCAGTCAGATCCAGTCACATCCCTGCCAGGAATTGTTCATGGCACCACAGTCATGTTGTCCCTTATACACTGGATGTTGTCATAGGGGGATGGGTTTGTGTATGCCTGCATCCACACATTGTCCTCATGAGCTCCTGCAATTTTGAAAGTTGGCACTCCATCAATGGAAGTGGGCTCTATGAATTAGAGACAATGCCCCTCAGGGCCAGGCTGCTCTCTGCAGATGCTGTTATTGAATCTAGCAATCTTAAGTTTATTCTTGATCAGAGTCATTGAGGGCAGCCACTTTTACTAACAACCTGCATTTTAAGTGTAGCAAGCAGATTGTTCAGGCAAAGGTCTTGGTTCCTTGTATTGGTATTAAGCCTGCCCAATCCAGAGGCTTCACACCATCTGTCCATCATGGGCATTCATGCAGTATTCCTGTGCCCCTTTCTGTGCCTCTCAGGCCTGAGTACGCACAATTCATAGCTGCTCACCTGGTGAAAAGGAGAACTTCTGTAATGGCATAAAGGACTTGGGCAATTTTCTATCAGGGCATGCTCCCTGATGCATAGTAAGCTAATATTATCAGAGTGAAAACGATTACACACTGATAATATTATCAGTTTCCAATTCTGTGCTGGAAACATAAAGAACAGCCAGTTTGGGGTTGTCACCCTTTCAGAGATACTCTTGTCACAACAAAACACAGACACACATACACAGAGAGAGAGAGAATGAGAGAGAGAGAGAGCCTGTGTGATTTCCATCCAAAGCTGCTGAGGGCTGATGTCACACTGTCAGCCCTTGCCTATGATGCAATGGAAATGCCTTGGGTGTTTTTGTCAGTCTTCAGCCTAAGGCCGCTGTTACTGGAGGAATAAGGAAGTGTTGGAAGCTGTGACAGGCAGTTCAGTCAAGAAGAATTTGGGAATAGAGAAAGGACCATTGAGGAATAATTTGCTATTTTTCACAGTAACATAACAAAGAGGGAAGAATAAAAACTTTTTTTCTTCTAGTGACAGAGAAATAAACAGGAGAATTATGTCCCATTTTGTGGAATTAAGACAGCTTTCTGTTTGTGACAAATAACATAAAATCACAGCACATGCTCTCTGCTTACTTTCAAGCTTTCTGGAGGGCATTCTGAAATCTGCAGCACCAAGTATTCCCGTGGAAGACCAACTTTAGCCAAATGATTAGACAATTGCTTAAATTCTGTGCTTGTTCTAAGTACAAAATGTCTAGCTGGGAATACAGTTTTAAACATTGAAACTGGAACATGGCAGAAAATAAGTAATTCTTATTTTTAGTAAGTTCAAAGACATGATGGTGATCATAAAATCGACATGTGCTACAAAGGGCTTAGTGGCAAACCACTACAAATATTTCAGCCTTATCTAAAATACTTGTAGCCTTTCTTGAGAAATAGATAGATAGTATCATTACAAAGCAAGCATCCTGTAGCAAATATCCTCTAAGGCTGTTGTATGGGTGAAAGCATGTTGTTCCTCTTTTAGATATCATTAAATACTGTGTCAACTGAGAATTGAGACCGTTCTGCACCAATTCCTCATGAGATGGTGCCTCAAAAGTAGTTCTGGGCAGTTGCCTTCTTTGAATCATAGCCTGATCATTTCACAGAAATTCTGTGAGATTTTTATTCGTGCTGGTATTTATATGATACAGGCATCACTGAAACTATTACATAATATACATCACTTGACAAACTAGTTGACTTTTGATTTATATGCTTAGCTTTTGTTTTTATCCACTTTCCCATGTCCCATCCTGATATTCTGCAATCTCCACCCCCACTTATCTAAGGTCACCTGAGAAGAAAGCCATTTGAGCAAACAATACCATTCACAAAGTATTCTTCCATCACTGCTGATTTCTTCAGGCATTCATCTACACCCACACTGCCTCCACTTGCATAAGAAACATATCTTAATAGTGTATGCACTTCTTGGTGGTGTCTTCTTTTCCTTGATACCATTGCTAAATAAGATGTGGTTGCACTCTGTACAAATGAAAATATCATGGAAACTTTTATATCTGATCTTATCAATATCTTGCATAAGGTGAAAGGAGCATTTGTGAAGGCTGCTTCTCATGTTGTATTGGAGAGTTATTCCTGATCATCCAGCAGATACCCTCTGAAATAAACCTGAAAGAGGATCTGCAATGCCCTTTGGCTGGGAGCATTGCTATTTTTGGGTAGTGTCAAATGGTGCTAGTATTTTAAAAACCAGAAACATCCTTTTTATAAACCCAAGTTTCTATTTTTTTTAAATGAAATCTGCCATCTCATGTAAAAAATCCCCTCTTACACTCACACATGCATTTTGTTTTCCTAAATTTAGTCAGGAGAAACTATTTATCCTTGTGATGGACATGCATCTGCCTTGGCTATTACATTTGTGAAAATAAAAGAGAGGATCTGTTGCGGTGTTATCAATAAAAGGCATACACTTCACTATACTATGCAGCTTCATCCTGAGGCTGTGTGGTAAAATAAAAGGGCTTAGCAATTGCATTACCTTGTGAAATTAGAGAGCCTTATCTTTTGCTACTTGCAGCATTGACAGGTTGTTGCAGCCCAATCAGACTTCAGAACTACTGAAAATCTGTGAACTGAGGATAGGAGAACCAAAAGTCTGTTTCATCCAGCAGCGTCTTTTTTCCAGCCCATACTTCCAGGACGAGTATGAGGCAAGATTGGAGCTATGGGTCCCTCTTTGCTGTCACTACCTACAGACAGGCTGTCTGAACTTGGAGGTTACATTTGGCTGTCATTGCCAAGAACCACTGAGAGACCTATCCTCTCTTAGAAGATCCACAGAAAGGTTCAAAGGAGGGGCCAAGAAGAAACCCTTTGAACAACTCAGAAAACCATCTTATGGTGCAAAAGTGCATTCTAACATTCATGAAATTTGCATTTGACTTTAGTTCTGTGGTCTGCAATTGTTCTACCTAGCTTACAATGGACATTATATATTGCACATATGAGTTTCTCCTTCAGATTTGGATGACTAAGCCAGAAACAACAAGATAGTTTTTATTAGCACAGTACTAGAAGACAGACATTTTATGGCTTGGTTTTTCTTTCTGTTTTATAAATTTTAACTTGAATATATTTTGAATTGCGCAAGTGTCCCATTTCCTTTCATCCTTGATTCCTAGTGTAGATTGTAGGGACACCAAATGTCTAAAACTGGAGTATTTTCCAGTGCAATTCCAACACTTTGACTTCAACTCTCCCAAAGTTTTAGGCCTTGACTTGATTAACAATTTGATATTGGATAATTTAAGAAAAATACAGCTTTCAGATATATATATTCCCTGCAGAGCAACAACCAATCTGGCACCAACAGGAAGAGGTAATGAGAAGTGTAATTACCTAATATAAATGAGCTCAGTAGTGCTTGCTTTCCAGTTTGAAAGTGCCACCTGTTTTCATTAGCATTTCTATACCTTGTATTTTAATTGCGTCCTACATAGAATGGAGTGCACTTTTGTCAGCCTAAGTGCACACTCATTCAAGGCAATGCTCTGGATTTTTCTCCTACTCTTTAAGAAAATGACATAATGATGTCAACAAACTCACTTCAAGCAGGGTTGGAGTATTTTGTTTGTTGCTACCCGCACCAAACAGTGTGAATGCCAGTTGTTACTTAACTGCATAAATTATGCAGAAGGGAAGATAAAAAGGGATAATGTGTGGTCGTTTGGTTAATCAGTACAATTGACAGCTTGACAAATCTCCCTTGTCAAAGGAAGCTGGAACACGTATTTCTCAAACTCTTTACATTTCATGGCATTTTAATTTCTCCTTCAGAATCTGCAGTAACAACATGGCTTGCTTCTTGCATTATAATAATGCTCCGTTGACAATTCAGGTGAACACAGATTTTTCTGATGCCCGAATCAGCATTTCTACTTTTAAAAAAGAGGAAGTTTCATTCTAATTTAAATCTATGTGTTATTCTGGCACTCATTACATATTCCCTCCTTTACAAAATATTGAGGGAAAGTTTTACAGCAGTGGTGGCAGATGAATACATAACATTTGGTTTGGACTCGTTCATATGAAATGCGCATTCAAACTGAAATCTAAGACCCCAAACTAAAGCCAACCAGAGAGTTTGTTTGACTGGAGACAATTAACATTCATGTCATTCAGTGTATACATTTGAAATGCAGTGCACTTTCTCATGACTATGCTTCAATAAGCATCCTGATGTTAGCGTTCCAAAAAACGAAACAAAACAAAAAACAACACAACAGCAGCAGCAAAATAACAATAGCAGCATTGCAAAGTTCAGTTAAATATGTGGCAATCTACTCTTAATTTTCCCCTATTAACATCTTTAGTGATGGCTATGACCCAGCACAAGTGCAGCTATCCAAAATTTAAACAGCAAAGTTTCAGTAATATAGATACCTTCAGAAACTAGCAGTACTAGATACCTGTAAGGAATAATTGGATGGGGCATGTAACATTTGAGAAAGTGAAGGTGGCTAAATCAGTTGTGTCATGTTTGTGGGGTTATAAGATTTCCTTTTTATAACAGTTCTTTTCACCTCTGAGCAAAACTCTCCTTTCCATCACTTCAGTCAGCTGTGTGAATGTCTCAGGATTGTTCCAGGAAAATGAGACCAGTCCTATGGCTCTTTTCCATCCAATGCTACCCACCTGCTGGAAAGAAGGGCACTGGTCACCATGGAGATGCAAAAAGCCTAAAGACAGCTTTAGCCATGAACAACATAGCTATGGCCTCTGGTTCTCATGTTGCTGTAGCCTATTCTCCTGATATCATCTGTATGGAACCCTTGGTACTGGCTTGTTCAAAGCGTCCTTTATATGCAGAAAATGACGCATTCCTGTGTGTTCATTATTTCATTGCTTATTCACTGTATGATGCCAAGGAGAAGGTAAGCATACAACTTGTAATAGCACTATTAATACCTGTTGAGATAAATGAGATTTTTGTTGAAGTTAACGGACATGTGAATGGTACTTAAGTACATTATTTGAATTTGCCATGTCACTAGGAAAAATCAGATACTATAGGGAGGTCACTGCCTTGCTTTTATGCTGTTCTTTCCAGTGACCTTGCTTTAGAAAATACGTTGGTATTATGGCATCTGAACAGTTGTCAAATGCCAATGGAATGGTGAACTTTGGTGTGTAGCAGACACAAGTACAAGGCTCAAGTACATATTATATTAAAGACAAAGCTTCATGATCAGAATCCTCCTAGAGATCAGAGTCACTTGGGAGGTGGGAGCTGCTTTAGGGAGAATGAAGGGCCAGTGGCATCTCAGTCAATTTGTTTTTTTGGTTGGTTGGTTGGTTGGTTGGTTCTCTAAGAGATCTCAGAAAGGGCCACTAGCTTCCTTTACATGGCACCTGAGTATGTGCTGGGGAGGGATGCTTTGGGGCCAAGTGGGAGGACCTGTGGCAGTTCCAACCTCTGTAGTTAGAGGGAGATACAGTACTGGGAGGAGTACTAGTCAGGTAAGGGGAATGTGGTGCAGGATGTTAATGACTGGATTGTGTTTCAGCCCTCTTCAGTTCCATAAGTTTGGTGGTTGTCCTATCAGACTGCCTTCAGCTCTGTGGGTGCTGCTTTTGAATGTTAGATCACCACAGAATAGGACCTCCTTCATCCAGGAATTAAGAGTGTAGGAGTGGCCAATCTGACATGATTAATCTATTCTCAGGTACTTGATCCAGCTTCAGAGAAAATTTGAGAGTCAGAGGGTGTTGCAATGCTCTGTTAGAAGTATCTTCCTCCAGATGTCCTGTCCATATGACTGCTAGTCAGAACTGTGTGTACCTTATGTTGAGCCAGTGGAACTAATTGGAGATTCTCTTGATTTACTGCCAATCCACAACCTTGAGTTGACAGAGGTGATGCTGGGGTCCCCA
Organism: Varanus komodoensis; assembly: GCF_004798865.1. NCBI lineage: Eukaryota > Metazoa > Chordata > Lepidosauria > Squamata > Varanidae > Varanus > Varanus komodoensis. Next base: position 20,458,976 of record NW_025335589.1, on the reverse strand, counting down.
GTGTTGCTTGTTTTGGGTGAATGGTAGCCTTCAGTCCAAGAACACTTTGCCTGGTGTGGGCCAGGATTTCATGGGGCTGACTCAACTTGTCATCTGCCCAACACATGCTATGGGACACAATCTAAACTTTGTTTTGTTCTGTTCTGTTTTGTTGTTTGATGGCTATGAGGATGATGTTTGAAGGCGGATGACTTTGATTCAGTCCCTTTATCATGGTCAGATCATCACCTGCTGATACTTAGATTGATGGTAGCTTTGCCTTTCTGCAAGGATGGGTGACCATTTTGAGTGTCTGCCTCCAGACCTTCTCCTCTCCCCTCTTGTTTGCTTGTGGACTCTAGGTTTCTTGGATGATATGGCTGGCACTTCTGTCAAAGTCCTGGTTGAACTCATAGAGGTGACTCAGGCAGTTGACAAAATTGCTTCTGTGTGCCCTTTCTGTAGTAGAGCTCAAATGGCTCCTTGGTATACCCCAGAACTAAAAGCAATGAAACAAACCAGAAGACAGCTTGAGTGCAGGTGGGAAAAACATGTAGCTGATGTAATTGAATCTTGGTATTTTCCTATAATCAGGCACTCTTAGGGGCAGTGAGGGCAGTAAAGAAGCAGTGTCTCACTGCCTCTATTCAATCTCCTCTCTGTCATCCAGGAGAGCTCCTTAGAGTCATTTATAGCCTTAAATAAGCTGCATCAAGGATATCTTAGGCCTGTCTCAGTCTCACTGCACCATATTTGCTAGATCTTCCAGGAAAAAAAAATTCTTTAGGTACTCAGATTCCCATGTTATAGCGGTTAAATCATGTGAGATACCCAGAGCAAAGCCTGGTCAAGTTTTCTTGGATGAGTTCACCTACTTCATGGGTGTTGGCAAAGTCCCTGGACAGGGTCATGCAACCACCTTCATACTAGATCCTCATCCTTCTTGGCTTATAAAGACTGGCAGGCTGTATCAGAAAGTGGTCAGTACCTCCTTCTGAGAGGGAGCAGGTGAATGTTACCTGAAAGAGGTGGCAGTGAGATAGCTTTTGAAGAAATGCCCCTCTGGACCTGGAAGCTCTCATCATTTTTAGTCAAGCGGCTAATGTTCCTTTCTTGGGCAAGGTCCTTGAACCAAGCTGTCCCTGACATTCGTAGATAAGAAGGATTATAAGGATCGACTTCAGTTGAGGGGCAGGCTATCCTGCATGATATGCTCTATAGAGAGATAGATGTGTGACTTTGTTGATGTTCCTGGATCTCTTGGTGGCTTTTGTTACCATCCACCAGTGTATCCTTCTGGGTCAGCTGTGAACAATGTATATAGTCAACACATACATTTGGAAAAATGTGCATAAAACTGTACAAAGATTTTCATGCAAAAACAAAACAAAAACCGAGCTCACAATCTCACATGGGATATTTTATATTTATATTATTATGTTTAATTTTATATTATTATGTTTGTAACTCAATGTATTTTTTTGTATTTTTGTATTTAATGGTAATTTATTATGTTCTATTGTATTTCAATGTATTTTATTGTGTTGTATGCCGCCCCTTGCCAAAGCCTCGGGGCGGCTTAGAAATGTAATAATAATAATAATAATAATAATAATATGAGTTGTAATGTGTTTGAAAGGGAATCCAGAGAACCTCATTTATCACATTTTGCTAATGTATACACTCCTGCAATAGTGTGGAGTAAAATCGTATGATATGGAATATGCTTTCTTAGAGTCTCATATGAACATACAGGGAAATCTGGACACCCACTGGCAAAATATGGAAGCACAAGTCCTCTTCAGTCATCTCCAGAAACTGAAGATGGAATCTATGTGATACTGGTTTTGTGATGTTTCAGCTAGCTGGTTATAGAAACACATGATCAAACCTTTCAGATAGTAGCAGCTAACATTTTCTTTGCTGGGTTTAAATTTTCCATTTGTCTTGGCATATCTGGTGTGTCCAATGTCCAGAATTCATCTGTAGAATATGGGACAAAAAATTATTTAAGACATTTAGGCATAGAGTTATTGGGAAGTATAAAACAGGTTCAAAGTATGACTCCAATTAAAGAAGCAGGTTGTTGATCTCATAATATTTTGTGATGGGAAAATTCAGCAAAGCATTATAGAACTGCAAACAGCAGTATCTTTCTGGGTGGTGTATAGGTGGAGTCCAGTAGGAAGACTTTTCCAAATTGCCTCTCCTGCTTACCAGACTGAATCATTTCTGGGTGGTATGCAGGGAAAAAGCATTTTAAGTCTTGGCAAAATATACCTTGCTGTTTCTGTTCTTCAATCAGAGAAGAGTTGAATGAAATAGCTAGGACTGAATGAAATTACTACTTACACAGAGCAAATAATTTATAACAATCAGGGCCTCTGGGTACATCGAAAATGGAAGAGAGAGTGTGTACAGTTTGAAAAGGTAACATTAGTGTCACAGGGAGATTAGATAGCTGCTAACAATTTAACAGCCAAGAGCTACCTTTATAAAGTTTTTCATGGTTTCATTAATCTGCTTTGCGACAGAGAGAGGTCCAAGCAACAAGGGAGTGCTGTGAAGAATATGCAGACTATATAACTGTTTTTGCTGCTGCTGCTGATACACTGTTGGATTATCACTCTCTGTCACTTTCATCTATTTATACACTCTACATGCCATATAGCAACTGCTACACTATGTTTAATCATATTTAACAGCTTGAGTGTCAAAAAGCTAAATCGTTTTTAACTGCCCATTTTTACCTTCAACTATATGTAAGATTATTAGTTCTGTTCTTAGCCCATTATTACTGGTGACAGCTACAGATAGCTCCTCTGTATCCATGCCATGGACCTCACTGCCATGAGATGCTGAAATCATATGACTGATAATAGTATTAATATTAGTATTATTACAGCAGTAACCACCTACCAGTACTTCCCTGTTATACTCCCTAGTTTGATCTGCTATGCCAGATTTTTTTAAAAAATTATGCTTAATAGTTCTGGCACTTAAGTGGGGTAAAGCAATAACTGAAATTCACCAGAAAGAAAAGCAAAATAGCTGAGGGTGTCATTCCTTTCTGGATATGCACTATGCTAAACACTGTTTCTCAGAATTTTTTAAGACTGCGTATCCCAGAGCTTGAGTGTGTCAAATTGTCCTTCAGATATTCTGTTTATCCATCACATTTATGCAACAAGAATAACGAAGCATGTGAAGAACAACCTACTTCTTGACCTACTATCCTAGATTCACTAGAGGGCCTAGAGCAAATCTCTGTCTTTTAGCTGCAGACCCTAACTGCAAAATGCAGATAAAATACTCACTAATTGTTAACACACACATGCGGACGCACACACATGCACCCATGCACCTGCATGTTAATGCAGAAGCACACACACGCACAGAGTCAAATCTATCCTGACTGCTGGAATATATGAAAATAGACAGTTTAGTCCACCTTCCCCAGATTGGGGGCAGCTAGCTCAATTTAGCTTGAAGATTAATTCAGGGAGGCATTTTATAGGTGGCACAGTTCAAACAACAAAAGCTTTCTGAGAAATATTTTATTGATTCGATTTGATTTTTATCCCACATAGTTAGCCATGTAGCACCCTGGGCAGGTTACAAGTAAAAATATTCAATCAAATACAATACATAATAAAATATGAATATAACAATATTAAAATCTAACTACTAACCAAGTAAAACCATGCCAATGCTACACTTTATGCAAACTGCATTAACATAAAAGGCATTTCCACAGTCTATAATCAGATGTAAAATTCAAAACCATTGAAATCATTCTAACAGTTAAAATGCAGATTGAAATATTGCAAAACTATCTAATAGAAATATTGTAGATATGAAGGATACATCAGAGTCATGAAATTTTATTTTATTATTTTCGGCAGATACAGATTAATGGACTTGTGAGAGCAAGCTCTGGAGCAAAAATGGTAGGTGTGTGTTTTTTTTGGAGAGGTGAGCGGGCAGTAAACTAAACACGAAGATAATTCAGCATTCTCTTTCACAAATTGCCAGTGTGTCCCCACCCCATCTAGGTTGGGTTCCTGGCATGGAGGAAGGAGTCTTAATTATTGCTCCCCTTTCATCTGATGAGGATCAGCAGCCATTGCCCAGTGCCTGAAAGTTGCATGAGGTGGGGGGGAAGAAGCTGCCTTTCAGGTGAAGTCCCCAGTCTCAATTGGGTCCTCCTATCACCTTGTCAGAATGGGGTGAATTTGTGGAAGAAAAACCCTGTACTGAAGAGCAAACGGCATAAGCATAGAAATATAAAGCCGGTAAGGCCATCAGAGCTCACCGCATCCAATTCCCAATGCAGTCCAATGCAGAGTGCTGCTACCATGTCTCTGGCAGATGGCCACCTTCACTTGGCTTATATCCTTCTTGTGAAGGAGACTCCACCGCCTCCTAAGGAAATCTGCTCCACTGCTGAAGAGCTGCCACAGTTAGGACATTTCTCCTGCTCCTTTACAATTTCTACGTGTTTTTTCTAGTTCTGTTTCAGGTATCTTCCAGCTTTTGTATGATAACCTTACAGAAATGTGAACACTGAAATCATGTCTTTCCTTAAGTTTTTATTTATCACAATATACCCAGATGTTTTAATTGCTTCTCACAGGATTTGGTTTCCAGATACTTCACCATCCTTGTCCTTCTTTGGATGAATTCCAGCTCAATGATATTCCTTTTAAAATGGGATGACCATGACTTGGCACTGTGGCCAGAGAGGAGCCATTCCTTCGTGTGATCTGCACCCTATATTTTTGTTCATGCAGTCCAAGATTGCATTAGCCTTCTTAGCTGATGCAGCACACAGCTGGCTCCTATTCAGCTTGTGGTCCACTAAGATATCTAGGTCCTTTTACCATCTACCTCTCCCAAGTGAGGTCTCTCCCACCCTATACTTTGACTTTTTGTACTTATATACATGTCACAACAAGCAACCCCTGTGTGGTTTCCAGAGTGTGCATGTTCTTTCAAGGATGTGTTCGACAGGCAATCAAGTAGTTTCTATGCTAGTGTGGTTTCCATCTTACTCACACAGCCCTCCCTCTCTTGGCACATATTCCATTAGCCATTGTTCCTGAAATTCAATCCTGTGCTGGATAGCTGGAATAGTTCCTGCAGCTTCTGCCTTTCCCAGGAGACTATGTGATAGCTGCATACCAGGTTCAGACAATTAAAGAAACCATGGTGAAGTGTGAAAACCATGAACAGGCTGCTAATTCTTATTGTGGTTTCTAAAAATCAAATATATCATGCTTAAATACTTCCATAGGTTTTGGCGATGTGGCAGACCATCTTGTGCAAGAACTGACCATAGCTTGTTATGTTGTGCTAAACTAGCCCATTATGTTTATCTCTGTTGAATGTAATCTTGTTAGAGTTATTCTAACATCACTTCCTATCTTGATCCCAGTTAATCTTGATCCTGTTTTTTGTGATATTGGTTGCTTCTCATAGCATTGTGTCATCTGCAAATTTGATAAACTGCCCATTTATACACTCATCCAAGTCATTTATAAAAACGTTGGACAGCACCAAGCCTGGGACACTTGAGAGTTCCTTCCAAGAGGATGCCAAACCATCCATTAGCACATGATGAGTACAAGCAGTTGTGAATCTACTTAATTGTAGTATTGTTCAATGTACATTTACCATCTTGTCTGCAAGGGTATCCTAGGAAACCTCATCAAATGTTTTGCTGAAAACAAGTTACACTATTTCACAGCATCCCCCTGATGCACCAAGCTAGAAACTCCATCAAATTATTGCCATTTGAGGTCTGAGCTAAGAAGAGAAGAGCACAGCAATAGAAATATATTTTGAACTAAGGTCAACATAGCATAAGGAAGAGGTGGAAGGAGAGGTGCAAGTGGCGCACAGAGCAGGAAGTACAGTTATGACATTTTCCTGCAGTTTTGCCAAAGTACAACCTTTTAATGTTTACATATAGAATGTGAAAAGGGAAAAAGAAAATTGCACATGTATCCTTCTTTAAGTGCTGCAGTGCTGTCAGGACTTTAAGGGGTGCACCACCTGGGCCTTTTGATTATCAGGAGTGATGACATCATCTGCCACCCTTCTCAGAATTCACTTTTCCATGAGTGAACTGTAACTGGGAGAAAATGATTTTTTCCAGCAGCCATATATTGTTTGCTTTTATAATACAAAGTGTTGGGGCTGTCTTGGTCTTGACTGGAAGACATGTTACCTTTTAGAAAAGACTGGATCCTAGTGCAGATTAAAATTGCTAGAAGTGGTTTGTTGACAAGGATTAATACAGCTGCTAATATTTTTGGATTCGCTTTAGGAAGAGTCATGATGTCTGTCTACACTTCATAATTTATCATTATAGCACTATTCCCTACCTTTTTCTGTGTTCTCTCTGATATACATGAAGGGCAATCTTTGGGAGCTGTAAGCTGCCATTGGCAAATAGAATACTTAGAGAGAGAGAGATGGAGAGAAAAGAATTTCTTTGGTTATTCTGTGCCTTTACTTCTAAGTTGTTCGTGCTGATCTAATTGGTTCTGATAGTGTCTTTGTGACCTTTTCTGCACCACAAGTTTTATTTTTAGCATCAGCATGTACATTCGCCATAAGGAAAACTGTTTCTACTCTAATTGGACCATCAGTAGCCTGCCTCCAGCAATGGCTAATAACTGATTCATGAGTTTCACATCATGCTGCAATCACAGAATCATGTAATCTGGGATAAGTTCATTTAACAAAACTGCTTTGGTATATTAATACTAATGAGTTTGTGCAGAGATTTTAACAATGATTGGAATATCAAATTTAGAAAACGCATTTGTGAGTCTTACAAGTTTATTCACCAGAGAACGTTCAAACCAGCCATCTCTTGAGCTGCCAGTTATAATACATCTAGGAATGAGAGTGATCACTAATCCTCCCACTCCATTCCTTCACTCCATCTCTGGCTCGATATACCTTACTTTCTACTCCTTCTGCATGCTGGGTTAATGGGAAGAGTGTCTAAAACACAACACAACACTTAAGAATTGAAACAGGGGTATTTTTGTGTAACTTTTGGTTCCTACAATTCCTCAGCAGCTCTCCTTCCCTGTACACACGCACACATCTTGACATAATCTATGTATGGGTGCATCAGGATTTTCTTGGCTGTATTAAAGCACACAAGTGCACATTCACATCACTGCACTCTGCTAATACTGAGTTGAAATCTATTGCATTATAGTTGATGAAGGAACCAATTCGATAAGAGAGAAGAGGTGGCAGGGGAAGAAATCCTTGCAATCTTACAATGATACAAAACAGTCTTGCAACTGTTTCTACAGTTGTCTCTGCAATTCTCCACCCTGTTTGCAGCTGAAAAAATTGGAGTGAGGCAAGGGCTGTCTGATTTCATTGAATATTTTCAGGAAGATAATATGTGCAGAAGTCTGCATTTAAAAAGAACATTAAATTAGTGAAAAACAGTTTCTCACAGCCCAGCTGTAAAAAGTAATGAGATTGTTTAAAGTTTACATTGTTGGAACAGAGAAAGCAGAATTGTGTGATATCTGAAATAGAGACAGGAAGAGTTATAAATGCCTGGTTATTAGTCAAATCCTGTACATACTACCCTGATTAAAGAGGTTGTAATCTGATTATAAATTTACCCACCCACACAGTTAGTGGTCCTGATGGCTGATCTTTGAACATGAAATGTTGTTTGTTTTTTTAGTTGTTTATTTAAAGCTTTTACAAACTGCTTGATTAGCAGAGCTCTCAGAACAGTGTAGAAGATAAGCACGCCACACCCCAGCGGCATTCCTCATCAGAAGCAGCATTTAAATATTTCCCAAGTATATGAAGCAGCTTCCAGTTCTGAATGCTGCTGGAATTAACATTACAGTCATTTCAAATACCACATTAGGACTGAATTATGCAACACATTAATTGTGCAGCATGCAGCTGAAGCTTCCCCCCCCTCTCCCTTTCACTCTGGCACCCACGGTTGTGAGTCAGATCCTACCCACCAAGCACCAGGAGGGGCACATTAGCCTTTCTCCACAATTTGTATCCCAAAATTCAAAAACAGCAAGCCACAGATGCCATTAATGTAACATGCACTTTAACCCTCAGTCAATAGCCGAGGTTCTTAAGGGAACAATCCTATGCATGATTAGTTTAGGGTTTTTTTCCCTGTTTAAGCATGCATACAATTGTGCCCTGAGGATGCAGTCCTTATGCTGAAGAAGCATGGAAGCCTACACACTCAGAGTCTTACATGCACCCAGTGCACAAAGGGAGGGGCAGACGTGATCTCTGTCTCCACAGCATTCATAACATGCATTTTGGCTAGATAGCTTATTTTGGCCATCTAGATAAAGCACTGCAGAAGGTGAGGAGGAAAGGACGCTGGGGCACCAGTAAGGAACAGCATAAGCTGTCAGCCCCAGCTTCCTGTCTCCTGGCATGCAGCCGTTTCTCCTTTCTGAGGCCCAGCTAGCTTGGTCCTTTCTGTGCTGGCAGCCAGCGGGTGGGATGGAGACTTGGCCTTTGGTTGCAGAGCCTCTTAGCTGAAGCTCTGAATAATCCTATGCCCACCACTGGTGGACAATGTTGGGAGGCCACAGGTTTGAGCCCTAGATGATTTATTAGTGTAGTCACTGGGGAGATTAAAAAAAACAAAATTTCTCGTCCTTATGGCATCTTCAAGCCAGTTTAAATATGTTGCGCTTATCACTTGAGTTCTGCCTGTTTGGTTAATGTACATGTGATAACTGACAGGTGAATGCACAAAGCAAACTCTGTAAAATGGCATGAAATCATCGCATATGAGACCAGGCATGGTTTCAGCACTGATGGTCCAGTCACATATGCGATGCATCACTTAACAAAGCAGTCAAGGAATGACAAATAATCGTGTTTGTAGCGTATGCACCCTTTGAACAGTGCTTTAAGTCTTCTTTCGATGAGGTAGTTACAGGCTGAAATTATGTCTTCCCGAAAGGCATTATTATTTTGTAGCTTTAACTTTAAACTTTTTTGTTTATTTGAGCTGTACTTAGACTATAGACCTTGCACTCAAATGAAGATTTATCACCCACTTTCTCTAACTTCTTGAACTGTAGTCAGGTTTTTTTCCCCTTCTTTTTAAAACCTGAGTGGTTCTATTTGTTGTTAATTATCCTCAGCATTTTCCCAAGACAATGTAACTTCCTGGGGTTCACCTCACAATAAAATCCAATGTAACTGAGTTGCTTCCATTGACTCTCAGGAGATGATTAAAAGAAACAAATAATTATAGCACTGGTGACAAGAGGGTAATTACTAGACATCATGACGATGCAGGAGTGGGGAATTGACATTTGTACTCCTTGGTCCCTAGAACAAGTGGCTGGTAGGCTTGCAGTAAACAATTAACAATTCTCTCATGACTTCAGTAGAAGTTTAAAACACATGCACATAATTTTCATCTCTTGCCTTTGAGCTCTGTGGACATCACAGAGTGTGTGAATTGACTGGTGCCCTCGGGCACTTTTAATTTGATAAGTAGGAATGTGTCGCACTTTTGCTGAAACGGTTATGCTCACAGTGAATTCAATTTATTTAAAGATAAACTTGGAACATCCAAAGTGCACTTTCTGGATTTTCTCAGTTGTTACTTAACACGCTATTTACTTCCGTTGAGATTTATAACTGCAAGAGCACTTCTACACACGGTAGCAGACAACGGTTGATAAGTTTGCCCCCTGCAAAATGGACGTTGGAAGCCACACCAGCTTAGGCATGCTTCATTACAAGCTGTGCATTGAAGAAGAGTGGATACAGCTGGAGCTAAGATGGCAGTGAGGGAAGCAGCCAATAGAACCACTTCACATATTTTTGAGGGGTCTAGTTGGTGGGATGGCTATAAATTTGGGAGTGGATGGAATCTCTGTACTAATTTACTGAGCATGTTCTAAAGCTTGCAATCAATTTGGAACTCAATAGTGAATTCATGATACACACTGATCAAGGCTTGCTACAAAGGTGAGCATTACAAATGGATAGGTTTCGAACAAGTCAATGAATTATGAAGTTCTGCACCAACTAATCATAGGGTGTTCTTCTAGCTGTAGTAATAAAAACAGAGGTTTATAGCATACCACAGTAGACTTGGAATTCCATAATATTTTTGACTGCCTTAGAAGGCATGGTGCTGAGCCTATGTGGTATGTTGGCAACCCTCAAAATCATTTACAAGGCAGGAGAAGTCTCATAGACATCAACTGTGTACCAGTGGCCTGCTGTAAGTATAGGAGCTTTGGTACATGCCTGTGGCTCCACATTCCCTTGGGATTTTTTCCATTTACTTCAGTGGAAGCAAAAACTCCACATATTCCATTCCAAACATCCATGAAAGTAAGTGAAGCTATCATATGTACATGAGTTCTGTATGCCCACAGAAATATGCCAGTAATGGAAACTAAGGAAACTGCACTGTGAAAAAACAAGGGTAAATCTTCAGTGGATCATGGCCAAATAATAATTCCCAAATATTCATGGAGAACTTGTTTTTCAATGAAATAATTGAAACAATTGCTTCTATAAAAGTTTCATAGATTGTAAGTTCCCAGCACTTTCTTCCAGACATCTAACAAAAGTGTAATGGAATAAATGATGGGACTTCCAGAACCAGGAATATGTAAGAGCCCTACAAATTCTTCTTAAAGGTGTACTGGTGGTGGTAGAAGTCTTACTCCAAAGCTCCCTTCTACTTAAACTTCATGAATTTTGAATTACAATAGAACTTCTTCTGGAGTAATTATGACTACCAATTGATTTTATTATGATGAAGACAATCAAAGTGCATGCCTAATTAATTTGTCTGACTATTTACAATAAATTGTTATCTGTGTTGGCACACAGTTGAAGCAGGGATGCATGAGGAAAACATTTTTTAAGAAGACACCCACTGTTGGAAGAAATTAATAACTATATAATGAGCCTTTCTCCCTGTAACAATATGAACTGAAGGAGTGGTCTGAAAACATTATTACAGCATTCCCTTCATCATAATGCACTTCGTTCAGCAGTCATTGTTGCAGCTGAAGCACTGGGGCATATGCTCAAATGTTGATTAATGTTCGCATCATATTGATCTTGGATAGCTGGGCATAACAGGATCACATTGTACAGTAAACTTCAAATTGATTCTTAACAGAATCATTTTCAAAGTAATTCAACGCTGATTTATTCATGAATCCACAGGAGCCATTTTCTCCCTTTCCTACTGTAGCTTTGAGATGTGAGATATAATGCAGTTGTCTTTGCCCAGATGTGCGCCTCAGCAGTGCTTTAGTTTCACCCTTCACACTGGGAATTATGATGGCTTCTTGGGTGATGCATATTAACTAATACAAATTGCATCACTTTAGACACATTCTGTTAGCTTCTGAGGACTGGGTGAGTAAATGAGTGAAAAGGAGGCATGTAGGAAACATTTTCAGGAGCAGAATCAGGAAGGCCTTTGGACTTTGTGGGCTGCACACAGTGCGGGGGGGGGGGGGCTGGGTTCTATACACCCATGCACCCATGATACATGTACATTTACCATCTCTCCCTCTTCTCTCTCCCACATACAGACTTTTCCCACCTGTGTGCACATGCGCACTACAGCACACAGCAATGGAAAAATTTAAATCTTACCTTGTGTCTCACTGTGATAGAGAGAGTATGAGATAGGGGTGTTGAAGCAGAGTTCCGGCTAGTACAGAATTCTTTCTGGAGTCACGCAAATGCAAGTAGAATGTCCCTTCAGGCATTGCCAGTGAATGTGGCTGGCTGGATACAGAAGGGATAGGGTCTGTTGTGTCCAGGGGCTTAGGGCACTGGGCCAGCATGCTCATATCCATCTCCCTGCACAGTCCATCTCTCACATATTCAGCTGAATACCTGAACAGAGCCATATTGAAAAAAAATATTTTTCTGATTATATCATTTTAGTATGGACGAATGTATGTACTTACAGTGGAATGCAAGGGCTGCTTCACATTCAGGAGCATGTGAAGAACAGAAGAAGCTGACTTCAGCTAAGTCAGGCCATGGGCTCGTCTAACTCAGTACTGTCCACACTGACTGTCACATCCAGGAGTTTGGGCAGGAATTTTTCCATCCTTACTTGGAGATACTGGAGACAGAACCTGGCACCTTCTACATCCAGAGGTCATTCTTTCCCACTGCACCTTGCACATGAGAAATATTTGGTATGTGCCTGTGATATAGCCTATTCATATTTTTAACAGTCTGTTTCATAGAATTGTATATCCCTGACAAGTACAATTGATTGCAGTTAGATGACATGTGTGACTGGTGGCATATGGATTTAGTGTGAAATGGCAGTTTTGCTTGGAGTAGGGATGGTTCAGGGGAATCATTTTGGCTGTTCCTGAATGCCTGTTCACATGATCTGAAATGCTGTCTTTAGTCAAGTCATAAGCATGCTGTGCATATTGTTCAAACTGGGCTGGTCCTACCATTGGGCAGACTGAATGGCTGCCTTAGGCTGAGAATCTGAGGTAGAAAAACATTCATTATTGTTGCATATTTACTCTGAAAAGAATTTGCACAACAATTCCTGACCTGCATGCCAAAATAATCTAACCAACCATCATCATTATGTACCTTGGATCTAGGTTGAAGGGATTTGTATTTCTACCTCTGGGAGCAAAATATCATAAGCTGGTTCTTGCTCATTGCAAATTTGCTTTTGCTTTTGCTCAGGGCATGTAATTTTACCCCCAGGAAAATATGTGTCAGGAAAATATACTGAATCCAGGGGGTCTGGCCAAGCATCCTTGGGATCAAGATTGCCCCCAACCATGATATTATTACAGTGAAGTGCTGTTTCTGATCTACCACTCCACAAGCTCAGTTGGTCGGATCAAAAGCAATGAAGGCTACTTCTGAGCATCGAATAAAAGTATGCCCCAAGGCCTTTGTGTTATTGTATTACAACAACATGATATCTTTCAGAACTTTAATTCCCATCAGTCCAGCCTGCATGGCCAATGGTCAGGATTGCTGGTCGCTGCAGCCCAAAACATCTGCAGAGCTTTAAATGGCATGTGTTCACCTGCCATTTAATACGAGATACTTCTTTCACGTACTGAGTCTTGGTTTATAATCGTAATATAGCATTATATTGCTATATTATGCAGTGAAAAGTAAGAGGTAAACATCATTTAGCTTATTCCTGCCTTATTAGTAATATAGTACCTTGAAAACCTTTAAAAGGGCAACATAATAACATGGCAACAGAGTTATCAGGCTGTCTAAAACACAGCTTTACAATGCCATATCTTTATGGTTGCAGTTCTAATGAATCTTTTATTTCATTGGAATTTATAATTTTTATGCTTTCAGGCCACAAATAGGAATGGTAAGTGAACTGTGCTGAGAGCAGCAGCCCTCTCCTGAAATAAATAGCTGTTAAGGCACAGTTGATTCTTGAGAAGTATATATTGCAATTTTAAAAAGTGATGAGCTACTACTAGTTGCATATGATAATGAATGAACAACATGACTTCCCCAGTAGAGCAATCAGGGTTGACAGAACTCTTGCAACTAATTGCAATATTTATTTATTTATTCATTCATTCATTCATGCCCATTTCTATGCTGTCCCATAGTCGAAGGTTCTCTGGGTGGCTTACAAATGCTAAAACAGCATAAAAACATACATAGAGCACGAAACAATTAATAATCAGATAAAATAGATAAAACAATAAAATAATAGATAACATCTCATAATAAAATATACCCACACGCACCAAATAAATACAACTGATAAATTAAGCAAAAATAAATTAATAAATAATAATTATGACAAGTTATAAAAGAACTTACTTGCCAGTTTAGCTGCTTAGGATTTTAGAGTGTTTACTGCTGGGGTTACTGTGGATCCCTGACAGTTATAAAAATTAACATTTTATTTTTGCTTTGTTTTGGACTGGGAAATAAATGCAAGTTCAATGGCCGGGAAGTACATGGAGAAGAACTGCTGGCAGTTTAGTCATACTAAATAGCAGTAACTGCTCATAGACATAACTACCAAGAGAGTAGTAATCCCCCACACTCATATTCTAGAATGATTCATATAAATTGGATAGAACCACTGCACTGCAGTAGCTCCAACACCTAGCCCAAACTGTCTATCCAGAAGTCTACCATGGATATTGGTATCTAAAGCTGCTGAGATGTCCAAAAAAATCAGCAGGGTCAAATTTCCCCTCTCTGGGAATCAACAAGGTCAAATGTTCCAGTGTCCCTGTTGCTCTCTCTTACAGGATGAACAAGGCAATTTTCATTTAAAACCAGGCTTAAAGCCTCATTATAATGAATCTAGATAATACGTTTCATTCAAGAGTGTCTAGAGTTGACTGGCAAACACCCAGCTCAGCACTTTGCAGAGTAGATATTTGTAAAAAGTCTATAACTCTTAATATCTTCCATGTCCAAGTTAGGCTTCTTTGACACCAGCCTAACTTGATTTATTTATTTAAAACATTTCTAATCCAATCAATAACTAATGTTCTCAGGGTGGTTGATGACTGGTAACATAACCTCTGGATCTTTGCTGTCTGTCATATGTAGTAAGGCTTGAAATATAACAGTAAAGTACTCTGGTGGTCATTTAGAGCTGATCAAGCATCTTGTCTGCAGCCTTAGGTCTCCCCAAAAGACAGTTTTTCATTAAACTAATTCATGTTCTCGAATCCTCCAGCTAATAGATATGGGTCAAATGTGGTGTTGCCGTGGCACAGTTTCATCATTAAAATGCCATGCACACTTGATACCACTGTGCTACCAAGGGCTCTTTTGTCTCCTTGGTCCAGATTTCAGGATGTCATGAGCCATTCAGAAAAGCTTCAGTGGAAAACATTGAGAAGATGCAATAAGTGTGGATAAGTTGTGTGTCTCTGCCACCATCCCCACAGCAGAACAGACTCAGTAGTTTTCTGTTTTGGTTAGATTTGGTATGAGTGGCTTGCATGTGCTCTCTAGCTGTCTTCCCTCTTATTCCATTATCTTCTGTTCAAGTGTATACAAAGATCTGCCTGACTTTACTCCAAGGAAAGGACACTTGGACATGATTGCATCAACTACTTGAATCATCTGTATGTTCCACAGTGTGGGAACACCAGCCAGACTAGTGCAAAATTTCCTCTGGCATCTGCTGAATCCATTAGCCTACATTTAGGACAGGCTGTTTTACTAGGCTCCTTACCTTGGCAGAGCAGGAAGATTACTATGAGTCTAACCTTCAATAGGATCCAACCTGGACAAGGAGATAAATGTTAATTTCCCCATTTTCAGATTGCTTTTCAGTCAAGAAAACCAAATAAAGCAAATATCTCCCTACAAGCCCACCTATGGATGATCAAATCTCCAAACCAGTAATGAAACAACAACACCAAACTGCTGAATTGATGACAAAAAGACATTTAGGATGATGCAAGTCACCAAGTTATAGAACTAGCCACATATTTTAAAGAGAATGAAAGTCAAATGATAGAACCATTAAAACGTTTGGGACAAATTTGAAAAAGCGTAGGAAGAATTACTATAAGCAATAAAAAGAAACACACTGATATTGTTTAGACAACATTTTCTTTTCTTTTGCTGCCTCAGTGTAACTCAGGAATGAAAAACAAATGCTAAGGAATGGTTCTGGTCTGCATGGATCATCGACCTTAATGATCATCGACCCTGCATGCTATCTATTTTGGAGCGTTTAAAAACGATTCTAGCAAGGTAGGCATTAAAAGTGCAACACCTCCTTTCATGGCTGTCTGTAATGCACTAAAAGAAAGTTCCCTGTCTACAGAGTGTATCGAACTCTTATTTATATTTAGCTGAACAATAGATAGCACAGGATTTTGTGCAACAGTGTTCACTTGCACATTACAAGTGTGTAATTGTCTTTGCATTCTCTCCCTTCATTTGCAATTGAGATCTTCACTTATTTTTAGTAGCAGAAAGAATCTAAAGAAGAGAAATATAATGCAGCAGTTATTGCAATCTTGGCTTATTTTTAGTAGCAGGGAGAATCTAGAAAAGGGAAAGATGAACCAGCAGTCAAGAGTGGAGCTATGAGCTCTTGCCACTCTTGAAGTCCTGCCAACTATCTTTGGCAGCAAACTGGAGAAGAAGAAAACTGAGCAAAGTGCTAAAGGAAAGTTCTGCATATGTATCTGGATATTTACTTATTGATTGAGCAGTTAGTAAACATGGTCTGAAAAAAAGATTTTGCCCACAGCTGCCATTTCCCCAGTTGTAGCTCCTGTTATGTGATATTCCAATAGACTCCAAAGAGCAGCAAAGTAGTCTTTATGCAGAATTACCAAAGAGAGTATCATTACTGAGATATGTGACAGATGTATTTTTTTGCCAATGGAAGAGCAACCCTGCTTCCCACTACAAGCCTGTGCTGGATCTCAGTGGCAAGCTGTAAGCAATTTCTGCTGCTCATGTTTTGCTGAAGGCTCTTGGAGGTGCAGCTGCCATGTGGCTGGCAATGCCACCAGGAAGGCTCAGGTTGAGCAGCAGAAGCCCTAACAATACAAGCTGTAATATAAAACTCTAGTCACCTAGGGAATCACCAACGGTACCACATGGTTGGATTTAAATATTTAATCTAATAAAATAACAAGCCCCAGCAAGTGAGTATGTGTGATTGTTACTTTGGGGAAATCACTGCATGGTTTATAGTGTATGGATGCAGGAACAAGGGCACTGTAAAGCTTTTCCAGAAGCCTAAAATAAAACAAAAGGTCTTACTGCTGTTACTCTCTTGCATATTTAGTACTGCTGTTACTCTCTTGCATATTTAGCAAAGTAGTCGCTATTTTTCAATATGGAACAGAAACAGACATACAATGAATATTCCTTGACTGCAGTGCTGCATTACATGAATGGAGTGCATGATTCCATTTGCTTTAGATTCCAGCATTACAACCCTATTTGAGTCCTTAAATCATGTGTATGGAAACCATGCGGCAAGCATATAGCTGGTACCTCTTTAGGATCAAGACCCAAGGTAGGGATGGACACCAGTGTTTTCACTTCACATTTTAATGGGAACCATAGTGAGGGCCAAAACTCAAATTATCTCACAATATATGCACTTCTCTGAATTTTTCAATGGAGCTCTCAAATCAAAGCATGCATGCAAAAATATGTGTATGCAGGTATAATCCTATTGGAATGCCTGTAAGCCCCCAGACTTGGATGCTAATGAGGAGCAAATGCAGAGTGCATCTAGCTGGGGCAACTTGGAAGGGGAAAGAAGGAGGCAAGAACAACATCAGAGTATTTCATACTCTGCCAATCCAGCCTCTTCCCTTCCCCTTCGATAAAAATGCCTCATTTCACTCCCTCTTTGAGATTGTTTTCCTGACCTTGGGAAACTGCTGGCTTGGTTTGTTCCATGTCACCCAAGAGGTAGCAGGCAGGTTTGAGGCTGGACCATTGTTTCCAGTCTTGAAGTTGGAATCCGCACTATCCTATGGCCCCAAGAATGCTGTCTAGGGCTCATTGGATCATTCTGTGAAAATAATCAGAAATAAAGTATTTTAGAAACACTGGTTGCACAATGTATTTGGTTAATAAACACAATGCTTATATTCGGAGAAATGTACAAGAAAAATGCTTCTGATTTATGTAATTTAAAAAATCTTGAAGAATCTTATGTAAGACTGGAGAAATGTTCATAGTTTTAGATAAACCAAACTTCAGAGTGGAAAAGTGAGCAACTGATAGAAACAGAAACAAATAGATCTGTCCAACTCTAACTTGCAGTCAGCTGAAGTTGCTCTGGGGCAGTCTTTAAGGGTGCACCATTTTCTGTTTGTTAAAAATGTGGTGGCTAGACTGCTGATTAAAAGTTGCTGTTTAGGACATGTGATGCCATTCTTATTTTGAAATGTATTTGTATTGGTTTTGAAATAATAAAAACATACCAACAGCACATATCTGCGGGAGAGGCCCTTCTCCGGGAACCCTCCATGAAAGAAATTAGGAGGGTAGGTACTCGGAGGAGGGCTTTCTCTGCGGTAGCGCCCAATCTATGGAATGCGCTCCCCAGAGAGGTCCGCCTGGCGCCGTCGTTATTTGTTTTTCAGCGCCAGGCGAAGACCTTTTTATTTAAGCGTCATTTTAATTGTTAACAGTATTTATTTTATCTGGCCAGGGCGACTTCTTTTATATTGTTATTTATTTTATATTGTTATTTTATCTTGTCACTTTTGTAATTTTCTTCATATTGTGAGCTGCCCCGAGGCTTCGGCGAATGGGGCGGCATATAAATGTCTTAATAAATAAATAAATAAATAAAAATAAATATCCAATAATTCCCATTTGATCAGATAGACAGACAGTGCCTTCATTATTGAATTTCATATCATTTGATGTTGCTATATTTATTTCAGTGTCTTTCCATAAGTTATCATGTGTTTTTGATTGTCCTTATTTTCATTCGCATATTGTATAAAATATCTCCAGATTGTAAAGAAGTCTTCATTATTACAATATCATCGTTCTGCCCATTTTTGTTTTGTCAGATTTCCCACTGAAGCAATTGTCTATTATCTTTGCCTCTATAGCTTTATTGATAGTTCTGAGTTTTCTTTCCAGAATCTTGCTATTTTCAGTCCTGCAGCCATAGACAAGTTGTATCATTCTTTATGCATGAGATCTTTATTTTCTCCCTCAAATATTGACAACAATCCCAATGCTGGGCACACAATAATTTGTTAATTTTCATATATTCAGAAAACATGTCTGACCCAAAGGGTTGAATTGCTGAACATTTCCACCATAGCTGCAGCTAAATTCCCTTACCACGGCAATCTGTCTCTGGCTTGGTGAGTATTTTATGTTTAGAATTGATTTGAATGCCTGATTACCTTTAACATGATTTCTCTCATTTTACTACATATTTCATTGGTGTCCCCACTGCTCATTTGCAGATTTTGAAATTTATATCTCACTCCCATAGTTCCTTTGGACTTTTTGTTATAAGAAACAATTCAGCAATTGGAGTCAGATAATTGTGTATTGCTGTACACTTCATATATTTCGTCTGCTTGAATGATATTAGTTTCCATGTGTGAATAACTACATTGGCTTTTCATTCATTTCCAGGGCCGGTTCAAAGGGATGGTCATGACTTTAAAGCCTTATATAACCTAAGACTGGGGTAAGTATACTTGAGTCTTTTAATGCATTAGGATCATCAGCAGGTGCAGACTCAGCTTTGGTTGGAACCGATGAGAGTGTCTTTGGCCTGCCTGCATCTAGGGCATGGAATTCCCCGTGCAAAGTGGCCTGACTCCTCTTTTCCAGGTGGCCTTCCATGACAGTGTAAGCATCCTTCTGTTAAGTATAACTTTAATTTCATGGCTATTGTGGCTTCGGCACTCCAGGTTGTTGGTTTTTTGTTAATTGCTCCTTGATAACTTTTTTTTGTACAGGCTTATTTTTATCTGCTGCTGCTGCTTTTTTACATTCCTTTTTGCTTCCGATCATTTTATTGTACTTTGTGGTTAGCCAGTTTATACTTTTAAAAGGAATGGCAGGGTGTGTGCGCGCATGTATGTGTTTAAAGAAACAACAAAAATAAACAAATGAAACATGCAGAGATTGCAGCAGGGCCAGCTGGCATTATCCTGACTGCCCAATGCACACATAACGTGCTTGTTGATCCTCCTGGCCATTTTATCTAAAAAGTACAATAGATTTGGTACAAGAACTTTGCTATACATGGCTTCATAGTTCAGAAGCAGATTATGATCATAACGCCACTGGAATTACACACAAGGTAACAGATTATTTTTCATGTTTTGTCTGAACCTTGAATTCCAGGAAGAGGCTAAGCCCTCTCCTGAAGGCAACTGCATGAGGACGCTGTCTGATTAGGATGTATTGGATTTCTTTATAAGGGTTGTTTTGCTGTCAGTATCTTGAGTAATTTGGATGTCCAAGAATCAGTCACACTTTTTGCTGTTAAGTCCGAGGGCTCCTTTCAGGTTGGGCTCGTGGGTTGGCTTTAGGGAATAGGATTAACTGTATGGAATCAACATCACATGAGGAAAGGGAACATGACAAAGCCCAGAAAAGCAGTCACAACAGCATCCCATTCATTCATTCATTCATTCATTCATTCATTGTCTCTGAACAGTATCTCTGAACAATATCTCTATGAGCATGACACATTGCCCACAAGGTCTACAATTCTCTTCACCCCATGGGCAGTCAGAGGCACTTGGTTTCATTCTTATCTTCTGGGGCAGGGCAGTGAGAGGAGGTTCACATGAAATGAGAAGCCATGATACATTGTGGATCTGCTGTGTCATTTGAACCAAGGTCCAGAGTTCCTGCATGAACAAGCTACTTTTCTGAAACTATGGAGAAAATTGACAATCTCTTCTAAGGTTTCCATGCTTCACCATGGTTTTTCATGTCATCTGGACTCAGGTTCAGCATTTTATCATTATTGATACGGAAACACAATACAGCCCACTGGAAAGAGTCACTTCTAGACTTTGATCTCTACCACCCTCAACAACCTATCAACATACATATCATTTCTTGCTTTATTCCCATTGACCAGGCACTTTGTTCATTTCCTTGTTTATTTTTGCAAGCAGAGACAGTGCACAATATGAAAGGGAAAAAGCAGGAATTGCAGGGCACCTTTTTCATTTAATCAACATTTCAGTGGGTTTGGAGTGGCTGGGAAATGCTACAGCAATGCACTCAGGAGGGGAAAGGAAACCCACCTCAGTACTGAAATCAGAAAGAGGCTGCTGCAGCCCATAAGCAAAAATAAGGAAAGGTCTGGGATTTCATTTGTATGGGCTGTCAGGATGCATGGCAATTCTTGGAGGACATAGTAGAAGAAGTGTGGAAACAGTGTTGCTGTAGGAATCACAATTGTCTCACTGATAAGTTCTCACTGTGGAGACAGTGCAGGGGTGTTTGCAGTATGAACTCAGCTACTGTGGTTATATTTAGTGGCTGAAGAGCTGTTGCTAATATTTCAGGCTTGCTGTCAATCTGGAAAAAGAAGCAGAACACACATAGTCTGTAAGAGGTGTTGCACCTACAGGTGCCGGTCACAGGGACAGTGCTTTGTGAAGGTTACAATAGGGTTGGGTGCTAATGCATTAATCTCCTAGAGCAGTGGTGGCGAAACTAAGGGTTGCGTGCCACAGCAGGCACAGAGAGCCCTCTCTCTCGGCACGCGAGCCAAGCCACCCTAGCATTGTCCCAGCAGCCGAGCATCAGATAACAGCACACATAGGGGCCATGTGCATGCTCAGAAAGGAGTGGCGGTGCTAGGAGATGACGTCATGAGCTGCGACTCATTAGCCGCGACTCATCCGAACTTTCGCATGACCGGTCAATGTGCTCCCAAGCTGTGAGTTGTTTTTTCTAAACTAAAACCTCAGTTTTCTGGTTTTATTGCAGTATTTGCACTTTGTGATAAATAAGTGGTTTTTGGGTTGCAGCTTGGGCACTTGGTTTCTAAAAAGTTCGCCATCACTGTCCAAGGGCATTGCTGCTGGATCTCCCAGGGCGCATGGCACACGTCATGCTCCTAACATGGTTCACTGCCAACTCACCAAGACCAATTTCACAATAACTGGCTTTTCTTGGACTTACTGTGTGTGTTTCACTTTATTTATGGAAAGATCATGGAACATTATGTCTATTTACAATACAATGGCTTAACAAAAAATGGTAATCCCATTGTTATTGCAATTTCATTTTTCTTAGGATATTGTATCTTGGCATAATCTAGTTGCCCTGCGCTGACAATAGATAAGCACAGCAGAATAGTTCTTATTTGGAGAAGTTCTTAAGGTTGTTACGTGAATTAGGTTTGGAAATGCTCAAATAGTGTAGTAAAATGAATGTTTAATCCCATGTTGTATTGTGCTGACAATTTTTGTTCCATTTTTAGTGTGATAGTCAATGAATGAGTTGCTATTAAATCATCTATCTGAAAAGTATATGGTAATATAGGCCATGTATTTCCCTGGGATAAAAGGATGGGGAACATGGGGCATTCTTTGGATAATTACAAAACCATTTGCATGGCCTAAGGGGCAGTGAGAGTAGTGGGACATTTTAGAATCAAGATGGTGATTAAATTAAGTTTCTTAGGGTTAGAAATCCTGATTCTATTGAAGACTAGCTATGAAAATCTGTCTCTGAAGGATAAAATATAAAGAAGCTAATTATGGAATTCAGAACTCCTCAGAACATAATTTATTAAAGAAAGAACAAAACATGGCTAAAATCCATATTTCATTATTATAGTAACATAGGCAAGACAAAACCTGTGTTTATATGTTGATCTTTTATCTGAGCAATTTTATTAATTCCGAAATGTAAATGTACTATGAAATATTAATGGGGCACTACATTATGCCAACAATTAAAATGTCAAATTAAATATACCTGATGTAGTTTCCATGAGTGTATCGATGATATATGATCTGTCTGGTATGTTGAGCAACCTTGCTTGAGATTAAATTTTAACACAAGTTTATAGCTTTGAAATATCATTGAAAGGATTCTAGTTTCCTTGTTCTAAGGAAGATTCCTCCATTGTTGCTGATTATCACTGCCTGCTCAAATTGTAAATAAACCTTCTAATTTACTTAGCCCTAAAGAAAATTAACTTCCTCTCCTGTGCCACACAGGCAGCACCTTTCCTATTTCTTTCTGTTATGTAAAAGGAAGTCTAATTAATAATATATGAATTTAATGTTCATTTGGAACAGGAAAGACATTTTGTATATGCTGTTCATATAGCTCTCTTAGGGTTTTAATGATTATATCCGATTTGTTGCATTTATGGCCAGGTCTACACTTGTAGTAGAAGGTGATGGTAGAAAAGACCATGTTATTTCAGAGGGGAGATGAATGCTGCCCATAGACAATCCGTAATCTGACATCTTAAAACCAAAACAGGAGTGAAAGGAAAGGATTACACATTTTTTTACTGAACTACTTGTAACTTTTTAACTTGAAGGAAGCTTAGTTCTTGGAGACATTTAATAAACCTTCTACCAACTTGCTCTCACGTCATACAGATGGCCACCTCAGGAAAATTCTAGGATGTCACTCTGCTGGATGAGTATCCAAAGCTTTCTGTGAGGACAATAGAAAGATGGCTAAGGCTGCCACCCAATGTCCAAGTCAGTCTTGCAATGCTGAAACTGATACAGAAAGACCCATACTGGCTGTGAGATTGGAGGAAAGGTGCTCTGAATTCAGAGTCCCAACTCTGACCTTACAGCACTTGTTTGAGGTTGGAGCTTGAATTCCAAATAATTATATAGTTGGCTAAACAGCATCTTGTGGTCATGGGATTAGGCTCTATGCAATCTTATATTCATGTACTCAAAGTGGGCCCCATTAAACTCTGTGAGACTTATTTCTGAGTAAACATGTCTAGAATGTCATGATAGGACTTGAGATTACACAGGTTTTTTCTTATTTGGTGCCAGTAGAGGAGAAATGTTCATGGTTTAATGGTTTAGATACAACTCCTGAGTTAAAATAAACATGGTTTGTGACAGAGTACATGTCCAGTATACACACAGGCCCTGTTCAGGCATTAATAACTGGAATAGCCAATGCAAATATAGTTGGACTGTGAGGCTACATGTTAAACTCTACCTCAAAAGTTGCATAGCTCCTCAGTTTTTGAAACCCAACATCTGCAGTGATGAACCTCCCAAGAAATTTCCTTATGCAGGGAGTTTCCATGGATACGAAAGGCAACTCACTACAGAAGTTCACTGCAATTCTGTGAGGCTAAAAAGGCAGACCTTTATTGTCTGTCCTGGTAGGTTATGTCTCAACAGCATCGCGCACACACACAGCTTGCTTTGGAACTAAATCCATCCATTTTTGTGGTAACACTCAATCAAACAGGAATTAAGTATACTTAAATCATTGAAGTCTATGGGCAAAAAGCACACTTGACTCAGTGTTGGATTCTGGGTAATGATGATGATAATGCCTCAGTGAGAAATAACAAACAAGGTAACAAAACTTGCAGGCTCTCGTGTATATCACAATGTGAAGGTCAGATCAGTGTTTTGTTCACACAGTAGCCAAGCACCTGCCTGTACACAGACCTCTAGTAGGACACAGGTGTAACTCCTACTCATGCTCCCCATCAACTGGTGTAGTCAAATTCACTCCAATGTACACAGACCAACACTACATCAATAGCCTAAATCATGATGCCATCGTGGTAGAGCTCATGCAAAGCTATCACAGGCAGATATGTAGCTCCCTCAATGAAAAGTCCCAAAGTCTGTTCAATGTTTTGATAATTCTGAAAATTAATATTAAATACATGGACTCTGATTCTCTATATCAGGAAAGCAGAATGCAATTGCTATGCCTATCATGATCTAAAGTTATTTTTGAATGCTCAGGTAGTAGCAGCAGCCTAGCTAGGAATACTTTTCCTTAGGTTAACCTTGATCGTTAGCCAACCATTTCTTGAGTGAGATGCTATTGGTCATATTCATACATGCCTTAGTAACTTTCGGTTACAGTAACATGCTTTTATGTGTGACTGCTTGGATGCAGGGTTCATATTCTGGAAACCACTGGTTCAAAATGCAACAGCTGGAATGTTCACTGGTATGCATTATATGGAACATTTTCTTTTGGTGCTTTTTCTGCCAGTGGCTGCTGCTGTCCCAGTGGCCCATTTCAAGGTACTACCCACAGAATTTAAGAACCATTTCCAGTATGAAAATTGCTCCTGAAATCAACACTGGGCCCTGCTTTGTGTTTTCCCCACCAGCAGAAGGGCGGCAAGCAGATGAATAAAACAAGACCTTCTCAGTCATGGGGTCTGAATGTTTCCTGAAATTGTGGCCTTTGGCGAGCTGCAAGGAACTGGTTGGTTGTGTAGGGGCCAAGTTGTTATGATTTACCTCTTTCCTGGAGTTTTGTCATCTTCCATATGCTGTGATTTTAGGGTTAGTTTTCTTGGTATTTTCCAAATAGTTATGCGATGATTATGTTTATTGTTTTATTGTCAGCTGCTGTGAGCATCGGTAGATTGAAAGGCAGGATTGCCTTTATTTATGTAAAAAAATTCATACATTATTTCTTCCATCAGGCAAAGAGGATCAATAAAATGCATTTTTTTTAAAAAAAAATCAATCTATTCCTCAAACAATAAAAAGGGAATCTTGCTATTAACTTAAATGGGATGTGGAGTGTATCCATTTTATGGATTACTGCTTGTTAATATTTGCTAATAATTGTAATTCTCAGTGGATAGTGATGAGCTGGCAATTTCATTTTCATGTTGCCAAGGAATAAATGCTATGCATACTATGTTTCAGACAAAGGAATTTTTCTACATGTGTATCTGTTTTACATAGGTTGAAAATGATTCTTAATATCAAAGTTTGTGCCTGCTTTCTCTTGAAAAGCATCATTTGTTCTGAAGGAAGAAGAGGAGGAGACTTCTTCAGATACCAAGATCCTTATTTTACAATACAAAATGCCCTCTTTTGAGAGGAAGGTCTGGTGTTCTATAGCAAACTTCTGAGTAAAGACTGATAGAATTAAGCTAATTGTTTTCCTATTTTACACATTGCTCTTGGGTTACAGATAAGTGCTAATTGGAAATATTACTTTAAATGAGGTGTGTACGCATTCAGTGAAAGCATTTAAAATAGTATGATATGTGAATTGCTCAGTTTAGATAGAAGAGCTTCATGGGGAAGCAATTTGGAAATATGAAGAAGACATTAACACAGTCAGAATATCCACACTCCTCCCAGTTCATTAAACTCACAGTACTTTCTGAATTTGTGTCTCAACTGGTTCTTGCCATAAAATTATCACACTTCTAATTGCTATACCCGAGTACAAAATATTTGCATGCCACATTAGATATGGAGTTAATGCCTGTGCAACTTTCTGTATTTGCTCCTTTACAATGAATTTGTGTGGTGATTCAGAAAGGACCAGGTTAAAGAATAAGGGACAACAACCCTGAAATAAATGCTTTCACATTAGATATGGGGCCACAAACACCTTTTGCACTGGAATATGTGTTGCCAAGTACAAAGGGAGAATCAGTTCTGATTATGTAAATCCGTTAATAGTATGTATCCTGTTAGGAGTTACCTGAAGAGTATAACAGAAAAGAACCCCTTAGGAGGTACCCTTGATATTTTGGAAATTATAAATGTCCTGAAACTGATAGCACAAATAGTCCTGAATATTTTGGCACTTTTCAAACATTGTCAGTTGTTTTCAGTTTGCCAATTTGGCTATGGATTCAACATCTGAAAGAGCATCTAACTGAACTATATTGAACAATATCAAAAAGCAACTTCAGCACTGCTGGTTCAGAGCTGTGAATTCAGGTCAAGTTAACCTTGCTTTGCTTAACCACACACAAAGGCAAGGAACTGCTCATAAAAAGGGCTATGTTAGGCCGTTCATTTGTTAGGTGACTTCAAATGTCATTGTGTGTCTGTCATTTAAGATGACTTAAATATAGAAAAGTACACATAAAAAAGTAATGACACATGGTCTATTCTTGGTCCAATAAACCATGGTTACATCAAAACCATCCTTCTTATACTGTATATAACCACACTTATATTTTTGTTGCTGTTGGATTTCTAAAACACTCTGTAGAAACATCTTGTGAGGATGGAATTCACACCCTCCATGACTGTGTACAATTATAATTAGCCTGCTGTTGTTATGCCATGGAAAGATGAGGTAAAACTAGTCAAGTCATTTCCAATTTGCAATCCTATGGAAACAAGCTCCCCAAAATGTCCTATCCATAACAGCCCTGTTCAGCTCATGTAAATTTATTTTTATATAAAGGAGTGCTGCTTGTACACATTAATGCAGGATTCATCAAGCATTTGAAAACTTTTGATTAAGTCAGCTTTATATGTGGAGAGAGATTGATAACAAATATAAGCAACAGTCAGATTAGCATTTACTTTCTCAAATATATTTTGGGCCAAAATCCACATAACTAAATACAAGCTAAATACTCAGAATAGAGGCATCTGACACTTCTTAAACTCCTTAAAGCCAGATTTTCTTTTCACTCTCCCTACTCCAGCCTCAAGTTAAATTTGTATGGTTCGAACTGTACTTGTTAGAACAGCTGTGTGATTCAGCTTTTACACTGCTTTCTAGAAGCATCTCAAAGGATAACTTATTCTTATAAGCAGGATAACTTATTCAGCATATGCATCTCAGTATATATTAACTAAAAGTTTAAAAAAGTCTATTTGGGTTGAAACTGGGAGAAATCTATCTCCTTTCTCCCCAAAACATCAGTGAACTTGTATTACTACTGAAAAAGGTAAGATTGTAAGCTGGCAATTGTGATCTATTACCACTAATTTTTATATGACTATAAAATATGACGTGGTTTATAAGTCTAGACATCTCAATGAAGATTTAAATTTTCAATAATCCTTGAATGAACAATGATCGATCTTAATCAAAGAGATTAATAAGATATCATAGCAACATTTAAAATGGAAGTGCTTGGAACCTCCCTTAAAGTGGATCTATGTTAAGTATTTTTTTACTGACTTGTACACATCGAGTGTTCTTAAATATTGTAAAATATTGAAAGGCAAAGACAAAGAAAACTAAGCCTGCTAAATATAAATCCATGACTTCCAGAGACAATATTTGGATCACTGTCCTTACTCTGAGCATCTTTCTTAATTCTAGTCAAAGAATTAACTTCAGCCAATGATGTAAATAACAGGAAGCGTGGTATATATTTATTGAAAAAATGCAATGCAGTTATGATTGTGATTCATTTTAGCTTCATCTTGGAAAATGTCTTTGTATACATTAGCATCAGGACAAAGCAAGCCATGATTACTTTACATCATGCCCTCTGCAAAGTCTGGATAGGAAGTAATAATATGCTGCAGTGCATGGCAAATGAGATTTATCACAGAAGTGCATCTGTCTACATGTATCAATAACTTCAGACATTGTAGGGTTGTAAATTTCAATTTTACGTAAGGGAGAGAAAAGGCTTGTGACAATGTTAGTAACTGAGATCAATATAATCAGCTAATGCAGAACGTCCTGGAAAAGTTCTAGGCAGATCTATTTCTAGCCCATTCTGTGTCCAGGCAGTATGTTCTCTGTATATTCCCTATCCTGATAGACATCTAACTGCCTTTCTTCCTATGCTTCTCCCTTACCTACACTGACTGTCCTGTAATGGCTCTTTTCGCATTTTTTTTATTTATTTAAAAAATTTCTATGCCACCCCATTCGCCGAAGCCTCGGGGCGGCTTACAAAACATCAGTTAAAATATAAAACACTAAAAATATAAAACACATTAACATAAAATAAGTCGCCATAAATTTTTAATTTATGGTGCATTTTATGTAATTCTCACACATGTTGAAATGTCTGAAAAATCTGTACTTTTTATTGTGGATTTTATTGTCTTTTAAAATGTGTACTTTCACTTTGGTTATGAGGCATTTAAGGAATTTATTACCTAAACAAAAATTGCAGCAGCTACTAAAAACTAAAAATATTGTACATTTAACCATATTCTCACAAATAAGTGTAAATGCATGTGAAACTCATTTCTCACTTGATAT
Source organism: Varanus komodoensis (assembly GCF_004798865.1). NCBI lineage: Eukaryota > Metazoa > Chordata > Lepidosauria > Squamata > Varanidae > Varanus > Varanus komodoensis. The sequence goes on along the minus strand of NW_025335589.1, from coordinate 20,430,287 downwards.
TGGTATGTTCAGTTACTGACCTTTTGGTTTGTGTGTTTAGTATCCAGTATTAGGCACAAGTTCTACAAAATGAATTAATATGGGAATGCCAACTGAACTGTAGACAACACAAAATTCTATTATCCAAACATTGTAGATTAACTCTAGTGAAAAATTCTCAGTCTGAATGGACAATCTTTCCATGCCCTACAGGATATCACTTTAGTCATACAAGTCATTTTGTGCCACTGTGGCAAAGGTAAGTTAATAGGATAAAGGCTGCAACTTTCTTTTTCAGATCTCTTGCTTTTATAAAGAACTGATACAAAGATATGGCAAAGGAGATTGTGAAGAACAACACATAAAATAGGTTCAGCTCAAATGAAAATACAGGTGCAGGCTAGGAAAACATTTTTATTCTGGGTACAGATTCTCCCCCTCTCTTTTGAGTCAAGAAATATTTTTGTTTGTTTCATTGTTTCAGCAGAAGTCTACACATCCTTTTTATTCACAGTTCCATCCGCAACTTGGTTATATTACCAATGTACTAAAAAACAAAACAAAAACCTTATAGCAATTTAATGAGACTGTGCAAGTACTTATGTTAGTCAGATAAAACTGTACCATAACAGTTATGAAATGCTTTTACCTTAAAGGGATTGACTTTAAAATAACCTATGTATTGAGATTGGTTTATCAGACAGCATTGCTGTGATTTCTTTTTCAAATAGGGGATATGTGTTTTTTAAATATGCATTTTTCTATAATTATGGTGTCATTTCTATTTTGCTAGGAAGATAATAGAAATTTATAATGTGATATCATAATATTAATCAGTGGAAAGGAAATTAATTAGAGTCCTTGAGAGAAAGCACTGTAGTATAAAATGTAAAAAATATATGCACAACAAACTGAGACATAGTGAAACTTTTGAATCTAGCCATGTTTCCCCAAGACCCCTCAGTTTTCAGCCCTAACAAGATGACCACTGAGCCTAATGCACAAGGCTATTCTAAAGAAACAGCAACATTCTGAAAAATGAATGTTCAAGTGCTTCAGATTCCCCACTTCAATTTATTGCTTATTTATTTATTGTGTCTCTTCTTTACAAAATTGCCTTCCAGTGAGCATAAATGGTCTGCAGTTGAGGCTTTTCAGGGATGAAGAATTATGTAACTTTGTTAACCATACCAGAGGTAAATCACACTCTAAAATGAGAGGTATCAATGTCACAGGAGGCTGAACAGGACATGGTGGGGACAGCTCTGACCCAGAGTGCTGTTCTGGAATTGACTGACAGAACACGTAGGCATGAAGGATCTTAGGAACAGTAGGCGCTCTTACCTCTGTCACTTCAGGACAGCTCAAGTCAAATTGTGAAGCCATCAATGAGCCATGTGTTTTCATTTTGTCACATAGATGTTTATGGGGAAATGGAAAACTAGATCGAGCAGTTCTCTGTGACTGACACTGCCAACCTGTGAAGCATCAGCTTGGAGAGGCAAGTGATATGAGAAAAAGGAAAGCAAAGGAAAAGTAAAAATAAAGACAGACTCCAAAGATTAGTAACTACTGAGATTTCTCAGGTGATAAGCTCTTATTATATGTATTGATTTTACTAGGCATGTTTTCTCTTCCTGCTTGCCCACAGAGTAACCCTTAAAGAAGAAATGGAGAACCTGTCTGGCTGCAAATATCAGAATGAACTGGGGCTACTAGATGCTGAAGTGCTATTGAAGCTAAGTAGGTGCTGCAGATCTGAATGGAAAGCTGCTGGGAACTCCACTTCAGCTGCTCTGAGCTTATTCTGAAAGGAAGAATGGTATGTAAGCATACTTACTACATAAACAGTTTCAGAGAGTTTGCCTGAAAGGAATTTACCCAAAGCTCTTGCTCCAAGCGTGGAATACAACATGGAAGCCCAAGAGAGCAGGGCAACCCAAGGAATGTTTTGTCTGTCTGTTTGGGACCCTGGTCTCCATGCCCCCTAACACATCCTCAGAGTCTGAAATATTAGCTCAGGGTAAATTACAAATGCTTGAATATCAGCAGGAATCTTTGAGACAAGATGAGGAGGGCTATTGACTGGAAACTATTGACTGAACTCTACTGTCTTTATATGTGAAAGTTTAAATGTATACCACTGTTAATCAGTTACTTGGATAGTTTCCTTCATAATTCCAACAGAGGGATCCAATGACCTTGGACACTTTATTGCTATAATGGACACTTTATCATTTTAGGACTGCTTTTAAGGCAAATACATTTGCCAATACAAAGAACAAGTGAGCATAAAGAGCCATGATGCACAAGGAACCCTTCACTTACTCTGAAAAGCCCTCAAGTCACATCACAGAGGATAGTGGTCTTGCACACATTCCCCATGAACAAATGCAAAATAGTGTCCATGGAGAGTGAACTCTCCATGAGTATGCAAGCACTTCACACAGGTAGACAATGACAATGGCAGACACAATGGATCAGCTTAGGATAGGAAGCATTACATGGTCTGAATGGTTAAGATACTGGTTCAGACAGTGAAGGTTTCCTGCTTGTTTCTGTTTAAATCAATGCTTATGAAGACACGTGCTATACTTTTGTGATTAATTGGCCATCTGTAATGTAAATCATCCCAACTTTCAAAACGCAGACTGAATACCAAAGAAGATAGTGACCTCTAGTAATGGTGAATATTTCAGGCAACCCATTTATTAGAAACAGCACAGTCTTCTCTGCACTTCATGCACTTCATGGAGTTGGGTGAAATGCTTATTTGTTCATGTTGGCTGGGTATCTCATTCACAGATGTGTGTTCGTATGTGTGCATGCATGTCGGTTTGCTCAGGTACATGCACTAGTGTCTGAGAGGTGGGTTGCACAATTTGTTTTGTTTTGTTTTTAATAAAAGGAGACAAAGATACCTGTAACATTAGTGAAAGTGCCGAAGTGCCATCAGTATTGCCTATGAACTAACCTGCAGAAATACAATTTCCTGTACAAGATGAACACTTGCTATGAACATATTATCTGTCTAGTTCACCCAGAAAAGCCCCAAGCATGGTGTCTACTAAATACAAACAAGCAAAGGTTTTCTGACAGCAGAAAGCAGAAAGCAACATTCCTTACTATGAAATTTTGCTAGGCGAGAAGTTGCTATCCCAAATAAATTTCATTTATTTTAGGTCAGGGGTGGGAAATTCATGACTCTACAGCTCCAATTCCCCTCTTCCATGGCCATTTGCCACACTAGATGTGAACTAGAGAGCAGCAGCATATGAGGGCCACTGGCCCCCCACCCCTGCTGTAGGATCGTGATTGCAGTAGGACCAGGATCTTAAACTGTGCAAGCCTGTTCAAGGTTTTCCCTTCCCCACAGTGTCTAGAGCTTTCTTTCTGTCTCATTGCCTACTTGTCAACATACATATTTACCATTTTGCTAAGTTAGTTCATTTTGCTCCAGGAAGTCACTTTGCTCTTTGATTTTGGGCCATGACTTGACATCATCCATCAAATATCCTAGGTAATTACTAACTAAGCTTAGCCAGGAAATGTGTTTTTCATAATCATGTATAGAGCAGCCTCAGAAAAAAACCCCCTTCTCAGTGGCCATCTGTACATTCAGTTGGACGTGGCACCGAAATAGCAGGACGGAAGGACTGTGCGCGTCCTTTCTCTGTGCCGTGCTGAGTGATTCCAGTATGACTTTGTGCTATGAACATAAGAACAGCCCCGATGGATCAGATCAAGCATCCATGTACTCCAGTATTTTTTTGACACAGTGGCCAATCAGCTGCCCATGAGAAACTCCACAAGCAATACACCAGTGCACACTTCCTTCCATGTTCCCCAGCCACTGAAGTACATAGGCATACTGCCTGACACTGGATGCAGCATATAATCATCCGAATTCATATCCATCGATAGCCCAGTGTCCCATAGTCCAATCCCCATTTAAAGCCATTCAAAGTGGCAGACATCACTGTATCCTATGGAAGCGAATTTATGTTTAAGCACAGTGTGAAGTACTTCATTTTATGCATCCTGAATTTCCCACCAATCAACTTCATGGGGTGACCCCATGTTCTTGTATTATGGGAAAGGGAGAAAAATCCACTCCATGAATAATTTTGTACACCTCTATCAGGTCACTGCATTTTTTTAAACTCAGCAATCCCAGATGTTATAACCTTTCCTCAGGGGGAGTTGCTCTAGACTTTAGATCAGTTTAGTTGCCTTTTTCTGTATTTTTCCCAACTCTGCAATATCCTTTTTGACTTGTGTGACCAGAATTGCACAGAGTATTCCAAGTGTGACTGCAGCATAGATGTACACAAAGTAAGATATTAACAGTTTTACTTCTGATCCTGTTCCTAATTACACTTCATATGGAGTTTGCCTTTTGAAAAGCAGATGCATACTGCATTGAAATTTGTATTGAGTTGTCTACCACACAACCCTCAGATCTCTTTCTTGGTCAGTCATCACTAACTTAGATCACATCAGCCAATCTTTTGCCCCAAGGCATATCACTTTGATCCACATTTGCCATTTTGATGTCAAATCTCCCAGTTTTGAAGTGATTCCTGTGCAGCTCTTTATAATCCCCTTGTATTTTACCCACCCTAAATACTTTGATATTATCAACACACTTGACCATGTATGAAGGGCCCGTTCAGGCTTATGCCAGAGGGGCAGTGGATGAGGGGCATGAGCAATGTACCTTCTGGCACTGAGAGCGCAGGTCTAGCTGACATGTTCTCTGAAGGCATGTTAGGTCTGCTAGCTACCAGTTCTGGATGACTGAAGAAGCCTTCCAAGAAGCCTTCCTATGCCCTAGTAATCAGAACCTCCTTTTTTGCTGGAAAACAAATCTTTAAAGTAAGTACATTTATTATCAAATAAAACCACAGGCCCTAGTTGAAAGAGAAAGCAGCATGGCTCTTTCAAATGGGAGAGAGTTTTTAAAAAGTAATAAAACAATGAAGCCTATTTAACTAATATTGCTTCTCATCAGCGGCTACCTGCTGCATTTTAAGTGTATTAGCTTCATTGCAGCTGTGACAAAAACCGTCCTTGTAAATGGTTTGAAACAAACTCCTTATGAGAGGTAAGAGCTGTGCTATTGTGTGTTTTATAAAATATGCCATTCTTTATAGAAGGCTGAAGTTTTGTTAGAAGTTTGCACATTGTTGCCATCAGATAGTTTACACCCCCTAATGCCAATTTTTTGACCCTCCCCCTCCTATTTTGTTGGGCATGGAGTGAATGTAAGTGACCCTATATTTCATTTCAGTCAAGATAAATAGCACTTTTTGTGCTGCATAGGTGCATGTGATGAATCATACAGATATTGCTAAAAGCCTTCAGCACTCTCCCTGGTCCCTTTCCTAGCATCTGCGCAATGCCAGATATGTGGAAATGAATGGAACAACCTAATCATCTGAAATGCTTTTTGAGATGTGCTAGCAAGATGGATCTAGATGGATTTTACGTCAGAGATCATATTTATCCATTCCTCTGCTACTTGGTGGTATTACCAGTCAGGTGATCTATTAATGCTACAAGGAGAAATTGCTGTGATGGGGGTCACCTGACTGAAAATGAATTTAGCTTATTTTTCCCCACTCTACACTCTGTTCCAGGTAGTTGATTTCCATGGTTCTCTGATTTCTTGCTGCACCGAGATGGGGAAAAAGCCCTCTGAAGAATGCAATTAAAGATTTTCTGAACCAGTAGTTGTTATTTTTTTTAAAGCACAACCCCTCCCCAGGCCAAAGTTTGATTAGAGATAGTATTTCCCATCACATTTTATTTTCACAAACCTGCTTTAACCATGGCTGTATTATAATAAGTCATCTCACTTATGGGCCAGATCATAAATTTGTTTCCAACATCTTTATGGCCCTCGAAAAAGCAGAGATGAATTGAGCACTGTGGGGCTGACTTAATTGGCTGAAACGCTTTTAAAATGTGATGTGGTGTGATTTAATCAGACTGTGGCACTAATGGAGTTAAGCACTCTGTCCACTAGGAAATGATATGAGCTTTCACAGAGTTCTAAGTGCCTGTTTATGGCCCTGTTGAAGGTGCTCTTTTGCAACTCTAGTATTCCAACCTTTTGCTTGGGGTTAGAATTAGGCTGGTGTGGGAATGGAGAAGAAACAATATTGTACTCCAGTATTTTGTACATGTACTTGCATGTGCATATATGTGCATGTGTACTACAGGACCTTAAGCTAATGCTCATAAAATGTATTCATTTAAAAATAACCAATGGTATGTGAATTGTTGAATGAGCATTCTAAAATATCTGGTAACGAAGTTGTTTCCTTTTTTACAAACAGCAGCAGGACCATACAAGAATGCACAGCAGTCTGTATTTCTAAAAAAAGTCTGTGAATAGTCCCATTTTCTATTAAATCAGAATTAAGTTGAACAAATTACAGTGCTTGAACTGCACTAATGCGCAATACTTTAGGAATTCTCTGGTCCTACTTTGCATTTAGTATAGGGCAGTGGGAGCAAGACTGCATTTCCTGACAATTAAAATTACCTAGATGGAAACAAAGACCAGATATCTACCCAGATTTCTCTGCTCTTAGTCTTCAGATGTCTGTTACCTTAACATCTTGTTCAATAGGAGGCTCAGAACAAACAAGATTGCTCATAAAAAATTTCAGTTGGACTATTGAATATTTCAATTGGACGATACCCAGGAATTCTTCATTGTTACAGCAAGCCAATATGGTTGATCCTCGATGTTAGAATATCAAATTTTATACTTGATCAAAAGAATCCTATTTTCTTATATCCAGTCTCATGTTCCAGTCCTTATTAGTTCTGATGCACACTGTGCTCTCTCTCTCTCTCTCTCTCTCTCTCTCTCTCTCTCTCTCTCTCTCTCTTTCACACACACACAGAGAGAGAGAGAGACAGAGACAGAGAGAGACAAATTAAATAACATCTGCCTCCATTGGGCTTCCCAGTTGTCACTTTTTGATTCTGGGGCGTTCATATATTCGGTGGAAAGTTGCAGGCTAAATTTGAGAAGTCTTGAAACTGAAAATGTCTGACTGAGAGCTCACTACAGAATTGTGTAGTAATTGGGCCTCTCTCCTAAACTGAGCCCTTTATCCATTGTAGAACTGGGTCTGAGTCAGAATGGGTGGTGAAACCAGAATCCACAAATGAATTGCCAAGGTCAGAAGACTCTGAGGTAATGGAGCCAGGCAGTGGGCAACCAACAGTTTCAAACTCTGTGGGATAGCTTAGTGAGCAAACTGATACAAATATTGGGGGGGTGAGGGGGGTCCAGCTTCCTTAATCCAGTAACACAGTTTCAGGTAAACAGGTTAAACCGGGTGAGAAGTGTCAGATATTCCAACCAACTGACTGTTAAGCATCAGGATCCACCTTGAATATTCTAACTTGGCTTCTGTCTTTTGCTACTGACTTCTTTGGTATCACAAAGCCAGCTTTAACATAAGAAATACTTCAGTTAAAAACCTTTGTCTGGATCTGCTTGGAAATGGGGGAAGAAGGCTCACTTATGACATTCCTTTCCACACCAGCATGGAAAGAATGGTGCATTCAGCAAGAAAGAATTGGATGTGCAATTGGTTTGGGATCCACACTCCCCCTCTGAACATAAGGGCAATGCTCACAGGCCTTCGATAAGTTTGGGGGTACTGTGCTGGGATGTGTCTGATACCAAATGCATTCCTATATCCTTAGCTGGCTTGACATGACAGGCTGATTTCAAGACAATAAATGGGCAAGTATATTGGAAGAACTATAATTATTGGTAAGCAAAACAAGAGCATATTAAAAATATTGTAAGCATTTAGGACCCCATGTTAATATACAAATTACTGACTTTTAAAATGAGCTGTATTTTATTTCACCAGTTGAAGAAATAAGAAAAAAATAGAAAATAGAAGATGCAGTTCATTATCATCATAATCACATTTGTCTGCCTCCCCATAGCGCATAGGGCTTTCTGGGCAGCTTACAGTAAAACAGATGTATTATATTTCTATACTGTGCAATAGCCAAAGCCCTCTGAGCAGTTGATAAAACCAAGACTTTTTTCTCACTTGTCCCAGAATCAGTGGCTTCTGGCAATAGGGGGAAGCAGCGCTCAGCATGCCTGTGGAGCAGAGCTTCCCAGAGAGTTTGCAGGAGCAAACCCTGCCTTTCAGCCATCACTCTTGGAAATCTGCACAATACATGTGTGCCCAGAGAAATGTCACTGCCTTGGCTCCTCTGCTGGGAGACCTTCTTGAAACACCAACTGGGGAACATTTTATGTGTTCCATTTTTAAAAAATGCATTTTATAAAAATCTATACAACCTCCCCATATGTTCGGTCAGTTGGATACCACAACTACTTAATCTAAAATATGCTATTGATGGCATTGGCATTGGTGTAATTAACCAAGCTGTTTCCTATAGTCATCTTCCAAAGACTGAGGCTAAATTAAGAGTGCAACATTAAAAAGTATGCTATAAAGTGATGCAGAGATGTATGCTAACACTAGGAATTCATATAGAAGGAAAAGGACCCATTCTCATTCATTATGGATTGCAGGACGTGGAACAATGAACTACAGTACACCAGGTGCAGGCTAGACTCAAGGAAGAATTTCCTGACTGTGAGAGCAGTGTGACAGTGGAACCAGCTGCCAAGAGAGGTTGTGTGCTCTTCCACACTAGGTGCATTCAAGAAGCAATCGGACAGTTATCTGTTCGAGATGGTGTAACTGGTGTCCTGCACTAGCAGGGGGTTGGACTCAGTGGCCTTCCTGGCCCCTTGAGACCTGGCTGTTCTGTGAATCTGTGAATATGATAGACAATATGCTTGCTAACGGGCAGCTGCATTTGTCAAACCAAAGATACATGTCACCAATGAGGACAAAAGTGAATTTAAGTCTTCATACAAATTGGAAAGAAATACCCATGCAGAATCTTAACAAACTTCAGTAAGGTTGTTCTAACACCCAGTTGTGATATTTAATAAATAGATTTACAGGCAAATTCTAATTAATTTGAAGTAGGGGAAGGAAATAGAAGTCAAAGTTTTAAAAATCAACTTCCTTTCCTATCTACTCCTAATCTGGCTATAACCTAATGAGCCAAATTTTGTTCAATACTTAGCCCGGCCATTTTTCTCCTGCAGTTAAAGTAAAAACAGATTTGAATTTTATAGCCATTGTGCATGTGCTATAGAATCGCTAAGGCTATTGATTTGGTCAATAACCATTTATTCACATCTAAACAAAGCATAATTAGATGAACACAAGATAAAGTATAATACAGTAGTTATCTGGTTAGCCATAGAAAAAGCTGAGGATATGGACAGAAGCTACTTCTTTCCTAGCAAAAATGAATTGCATAATTTACTTCTTCTAAGGAGGAAATAATATGGCAGTGACTGTATTAAGAAGAGGGAGCCCAAAATGGATTCCACATTGGTTCAGTTTCATCAACATTATAAACTGTAGTCTTGGCTAACTCAAAGCTTGTGACTCAAGTGTTACAACATTCCATTGTGCTAGCCTTACATACAAAAGAGACTTTAGACAACCTGATGCAAGCAATCATCAAGGAAGGAGCAACAGTTGCTTCGAATTTCAGTTGCACCCAGTTTCAACTATGGAATTCCAAATATCTGCAGCTCCGGAAAGTGAGATCCAAAGGACTATATCCTACCATCACAGTAGCCCCAAGTTTATAGAAAGGTTGCCTATAGGATTGGGTCATCTATTTGAATATGTGGGAAATCCAAATTCCACAAGAATACTCTAAAAGGAATGCATTAGATTGAGAGATGGACTACAAAGAGTTATGGACAGTGGAAGGAAACTCATGGAGGTTATATCCTATTGAACCTCTGCTGAACGGAAGTTCCATAAAATAGACTGTTTAGTGTGCAGGGAAGAGAAGGGTTCAGTAAAAAGGGATAATTAATATTCTGTAATGATTCTATTTGCATTTCAAGGACAGTAGGTTTGTCACAGTCCTTAGAATTAATTCTGGGGTCACTAATTCAATGATTGTCATTTTTATAGCAGACTCATTGAAATGAATAGGACTTAGTACAGTTGAACCTTGACTTTCGTGGTTTTAAAATTTGTGGATTTGATTATTTGCAAGTTTGCTATCAATAATTAAATGGGATTTTAAAAAAAAATTTGTGGCCTACTGCGGAAAATTGTCATTACCATAGAGAGAAAAGAAGCAATGGGGAGGGCCTCCAAAGCATGCCTTTTTTAACCTCATCCATCCAGAGAGGTAGATCCCTCTGGCATTTCCTTGGTGTAAAGAGGAGGCAGTGGTGAGTGAATGGGAGGGAACAGAATAAGAACATAAGAATGTAATAAATGAAGAAGAGGAGCCCTGCTGGATCAGGCGAAGGTCTTAGAGAGAGAGGTAGAAGCAATCCTGTATATGTATGGTATTAAGGGTTAAGGTGTGGGGGATAGAGATATTTGTAGTTTTTCCATATTTGTGGGGGTCCTGAGCCCTTAACACTCACAAATGTGGAGGGCAAACCGTATGACCAACATAAATCCCATAGATTTCAACTATTCTACTTGAAATATGACCCAACCCACTATTATATCTCACATTGCATTCTATCAATTGATGTCTTACTTGTGTTATAACAAACACTGATTTATATGTCTTCTTGAGGAATCTCTAGATGGGAGAAAGGGAACACAGACTGTTCTTTGGTATGATACTGTGCCCTCAGGAGCTCTGTACTTGTTTGCCATATTACTGCTAATCTCAGTGAAGAGTTTGCTGTGCTCTTCGTGATCTTAGATATATTTTGTATACTCCCACTTCCCACCCCCATGAAAAAAAATCAGGTGTGCATTAGATTGTCTTGTAAGAATGATAGAAGTGGTGGCAGAATCTGTCTTCCTCCTGGGTAGGCAAAGGTCTGTATGAGTGCCAGAAGGCAGAAGGGAGGGAATGGAGGGAAGGGAGAACAAGCCACCCTGGGGGAAGAAGGTAGGTAGACTGGCAACAGTAGCTAACTGATTGCTAAGATGCAGAAGCACAGACTGACCTGTTGCCCAAGCAAGAATTGAAAGGTGATGGATGAATTTGCAGTTAGCTTTGGGTCAGCAGAAGTCAGTGAACATATAGAGAAGGAATTTCTCTCTCACACACACAAATCCCAATTATTTTTTTAAAAATATGTAGCATACAAAGGATAGAAAAAGCATATTTTAAAAACTTTAACATATTATTATGCTAATCATAGGAGGGACATTCCACTAAGTTAGTATACTGTTGTAATAAGTTAGATCCAAATAATCATGTTGCGGACTGCAGCTATCACCTGGCAGCTGAGATTTTTCAGCTCTTCTCCCAGGGCAGGTAATCTCTTTCCTAATACTTCACTCTTTGTTTTCTTTTCCAGGAAAAGCATAACACTCATAAAAGGTGAGATTATTACCACCTGAGTGACTTGTAAACACTGACCTAATTCATAACTTTTCCTGACATGGTACAGTTGACTTACTCATTTCACTTTTTGCAGGTCAAGATGCAGTTGAAAATGTGAGAGAAAGCCATAAGTTACCAGAGCAAGGTAATATTAGTTACATCCAATCCTCAGTCCATCATGAGTTCCAACATCATGAGGCAGACAGATTATGGTTTTAAACATTCACCAGCAGTAGCAACAGATGAAGTATGAGAGACTGAGGTAAAGATGCCTCTGTAATCCTCCACTTTCTGTGTTCAGTATTGATACTGTTGTCCTGGCACAATCATTGTAAGCCTTCCTTATGGCTAATTCTATCTCATTCACTATCCATCGGGACAGGCGGGGCAGCAGGGGGAAATCAGCAGCTGTTGTACAAGCTAGGCAGAGAGAGGAAAAATAGCAGTTATTTAGTCTCCAGCTACTGATGCTAGCCAGCCACAGCACTTCCCCCCTCTTGATGGATGTACATTGTGATGTATTATTAGAATACACCTTCTCAACCACAATGAAGACAACTGGTGTCATTCACCTATCGGAAGACTCATTTATTTATTAGATTTGTTTGAATGCCACCTATTAGCATCTCACTCTCTGGGTGGCCATTACAGTAAAATTACCAATAGATAACATAAATAAAATGATACAATTAAAAATACACAATAAAAAGTAACATATAAACAATCAAATAACAGATAAAAAATAATATATTAAAATCAGTTCATATTAATATAAAAATAATCTGTGGTGTCATAGGTGTGCTGGAAGAGAAAAGTTTTGGGAGGTCCTTCATTGATGACCTTAGATGATGGGCAGCAATATATGGAATAAGGTGCACCCTAAGCTAATGTGATCCAAGCCATTTAGGGCTCTATATGTCTTAGTCAAGACCTTGAATTCAGCCTGGACTGGAACAGGCAGCCAACTGAATGAGAGGCATAAAAGAACTTGTCCTTGTCAGAAGAACTTGTCCTTGTCAGCAACGTGCTGTCCTGTTCTGAATCATTTGAAGAGTCCAGACCATCTTCAAGAGAAAACCCACATACAGTGCATTTCAGTAGTCAAATCTGAAAATTACCAGTGCCTGAATGACCACTGCAAGACTACCCTCATCCGAATAGCCATGTGGTTGGTAAATTAGTTGAAGCTGATAAAAGGCTCTCCTGGCAACTGAGTCTACCTGAGAAACCAGAGAGAGCTAAGGGTTCAGAAGTACTCCCAGACTATGGACCTTGTCCTTTAGGGGGAGTGCAACTCCATCCAGGACAAATTTACAGTTTTCCAGTACTTCTGTCCTATCAGGATTGAGCTTGAGCTTATTGACTCTCATCCAGTCAATTACTAAGTCCAGACACTGATTGAAGGTAGAGACTGCCACACCTGAGTCAGATGAAAATGAGAGTTAGAGCTAAGTATCATCAGCTTCTTGATGACACCTCCTGATGATCTCTTAGTTTCATGCAGATGTTGAAAAGCATGAAGGATAAAATAGAAGCCTGCAGTACTCCACGGCATTAATGTCATGGCACAGAGTGATAATCCCCCAGTGCCACCATCTGGAGTCTGTCCACAGGGTAGGAATGGAACCAGAACAGAGCAGTGCCTCCAACTCCCAACCCAGCTAGATGTTCCAGAAGGATACCATGGTTGATATTATTAAAAGCTGCTGAGAGGTCCAGGAAAATCAACAGGGTCACACTCCCCCATCTCTCTTCCTACCAAAGGGCTACCAAGCCAATCTCAGTCCCAAAGCCAGGCCTGAAACTCTACTGAAATGGATCAAGATAATTCGTTTCGTCCAAGATAGCTTGGAGTCGCCCAGCCACCACCCGTTTGATCTCCTTGCCCAGAAGGACTTCTCGTTTAAGGAAGAACTCAAACTTCCAGAGACCGATGGCACTGAACCATGCAGATCAAGACAGCTGGGGTTTTCAGGGGAGATGGTTTCAGGACAATTGATGTCAGAAAGAGGAGACTTTGCCTTGGAGGCAGGGGCTAATGAGCTCCTGTCAAGTGGAAGGTCCAGTGGAAAGGGGGAAAGGGCTCCTCAGGAGAAATTATCCCCTCATGACTGGAGAGTTCTGACATACTGCAGCTGAGCCATGGTGAGTTTTAGCAGGCTCTGGTGTCAAAAGCCTTCAATATCTGCTTAGCCAGTGTTGGAAACATCACCATTCTTCAGCTCCGGTGTCTTCTGCCTTGTTTTCCAGATCTTGCTTTGATTATTGATGCTCTGGGTCACAGACCATTAAACTCCCGCTTGACTGCTTCTGGACTCTATCTTGTATCTGACTGCTTAATCATTCTTTGACTTCTGTGTGCACTTTGACCACTGCTGCCTGCCTGTACCCATACTGGACTGACAACTTGTGCTTGATAGTTAGCCTATGTTATGACCTTGCTTTTTGGATTACCCCATAACTCAGAATCTGCTTCACTCAAAGAGGACACTAGTCATGATAGCTATATATGACTGGCTAGGGCATATGCATAGCAAAGCCAAACATGAATATAAAAATAACACATCTCTTTTTTTTTAGTCTGTGGATGGCATTTCAAGGATAATCTATGCACATATGCTCACAATGTTGTTTACCTCTTTCTGTGTTTTCCAAATGTTCATGTGCTTACAGAAGGCAGAAAAATGGAATGGAATGAAAATGGTGGCTTATGCAGAAATATTGCCTGTGTCTATGTTCATACAAAATGTCAACCAATATAATGTAGTTTGGGACTAGGTTACCTGAAGGAGTAACTTCTCCCATCATTACCTACCCAGATACAAGGCCATCATCAAAGATCTCTTCCAGGTGTCACAGCAAATAAGACAAGGTGAGGAGGTACACGATAAAGGGTATTTTTAGTGGTGGCACCATATCTGTGTAATGCTTTCCCCCATAATCTTGCCTGGTGGCTAGATTATGGTATTTTAGTGCCAGATGAAGAACTTTTTAATTTTCATGTGCATCTCAAGAACTGTTTTTAGTGCTTTTACACTTTTGCTCGGCCACTAATTATATTTTAGTTGTGCTGTGTTTTTACTCCTTGTTGCTGAATTTATCTTGGTTTTTAATCTGCTGTTTTCAGTCATTCTTTAATTGTTTGTATGTTTTTAATGTATTGTACATCACCAAAATAGCTTGGGTTATTGGGCAGCTTAAAGCTACAATAAACAAAATAATGCACATCTGTTTTCACAACTTCTTTCTCATCTTAAAAAAAGAATACTGTCTCTTCAGGATCTTTATTTTCTAATGAATGGATATCCAAAGCACTCTATTGGCTTTCAGTGAATATTTAAGAGCAGAAAATGCCATGGAAATAAAAGCACGGGTTTCATGCATTCCTAAATGTATCCCTAATGCGGCTTCTGGATCTCATCAAAAAGAAGGAAATGTTCATCTGCCCAGCAGTGTGATTTGTTGTCTTCTTTGTGTTGCTGTTGGGGACATTTTACTGTGGGGATATATAGATCGCACCTCATTTGTTGCTGCTAAAAGTAAACTCACAAAACCCATAAATGGTGAATGGTTTTGAATCTTACCTCATTATCTAAGGTCCAGGCTAGATGGAGAGCTGCAACTGGATCTCCCAAGTAGTGTTGTTTTCCTTTGGTTTTGGGAAAAAGGCACAAAGAGTTGCCAGAGGGATTTTTGCTGTCAACAAGTGGGGCAAAGCATAAAGTTTTCATAGTGGTACTAGAATAACGTTTTAGGGGATGCATTCTGCCCCAGCCCATTTCAGTTCAGGACCCAACTTCATTAAAGAATTTAGATGGTCCAGGCAGTCCTGACGGATTATCTGTAAATTGATAGTAGTTTTTTAGCCCACCTTGAATGTACGGGATGGTGTTCCCAGTCACCTTATCTGGCTGAGTTCAGAATGCAGGCATTGCATAGGTTCTGTCAGGGAATCCCAGTTTCACAGCCTGTGAGAAAGAATGCTCAGATCCACAGGGAGGTCTCTGTGTTAGAAACCTCTGTAGTTCTATTCATGAGAATATCCAGGAAGAACCCCTCTGCAGAGCCAAACCTACAACAGCACTGCCAGGTAGAGGTGCACTACTGCAACAACTTTATCAGGAGTTTGTCCTGGAAAAAATGGTAGCAGTAGTAACCAAGAATGCCATTTATAGGCATTAATTATGGAAGCATCAGCCCTTTTGGGATTAGAGGAAAATTACCATGCCTGTGTAAAAGTGTCTTCTGAATGTACTTTATGTCCTTGGAGATGACTTGAAACCTGTAGCTGAGGCAGCACACAATAGTCACTTTCTGCTCTCTGTGGGTGCACGAATATGAATGTGGAGCATCTGCACAGGCTTCCCGTTTAGGTCTCCATGTGGATGAACATCTTTTAAATCTCTACCATTAGGTAGGCTAAGTGAGTGGGACATCTTAGATGAGTGCCATCAAATGGGCTGAAAATTATTAGCTATTCCATTTTGAATGCCATGGAAATAGGGAGGTACTCATGGGATTTTTCTTACTTAGATCTAGTGCCACATGAACATTGCTGGTCTTGTGCATTCTCCACCTTGTTTCCAGTAGAGAAAGATGATCCTGCTTAGGCAGCCAAATGTCCTTGGCTGGCCTTGACTACTTGACCAAGGACCACCTAAGATGACCATCTTTTGATCACTTCCTAGATGAACCACTCAGATGTAGGAGCAAGAATTTTCTTCCAACTTTCCCCAGGAGCTCCACATAGTATTCTGAAAAGTCTCTATAAAGGAAGGGTTTGAATGGCAGGCTTCTCTGGACTGGTTATGACTGATGAAAGAGTACTTTAATTGTAATCTTGCATTGTTTGCTTATGTTTTTATGCAAGGTGCTCTTAGTCTGGCAAAGTTAGGTTGCAAATACTTTACATAAAACACCCAGTGACCTTCTGGTTCTTTCCAGCTTTATGACCTTGTGATATTTCACAATACAATAAAACAATGCTATTTAAAATGATGCACTGTGCTTCTATTTACAGGTATAAGATGCTCACCTAGATATTAATTGTTGTAACTGTATGTACAGGCTTAAACACTATAGTTATGGCAACCAGGTATCTCTCTTGGACACATGAGAAGTATTCTCTCATATGTGTGTGTGTACGTGTGTGTTTTCTGTTGCCAAGCAACTCTACACAAGACTTAGCACAAAACCTGACATTTAGCTCCAGTGAAATAGACAATGTTCTGCTGCAAACCTCATCTAATTACATTATTAGAATCTGAATAAAATGTATCAGAGTGATATGGATTGGCACACCTTTAGATCCATGGTGGAAATGACAGCTCATAAATGTTAAAAAACAGCAATGTGCAGTATTAGTGCATGTGAAATAAAAGCTTCTCTGAACACCTTTCTTAACAGAACAACAAAGACAAACAAAAAGCCTTGCATGTACACGAGAAATTTCCTACATGTATTCTAAGCGGTTTTGGGCAATATTAATTATTTTTTACATTAATTCATAAGCCACTCACCATATTTAAGATATGTCTAAATAGTTAAAATATGTATCTTCAGTAGTAAGAGGACAATCAATCTGCACACATGTACTTCTGACTGTTGTAAGTTCAACTCAATTTTCTATAGATTAAAGCAGAGGTGAGGAACATGTGACAGTCCAGATGTTTTTGATGTGCATTTCCCATTGTTCCTGACCTTTCACCATGCTAATTTTGGCTGGTGAAATTACAAAGCTTAGTACGATGACATCTGGAAGCTTCCCTACTCTGCAGTAAATGGACACTAAGGGTACTTTTGGGTCACATGGAATGAGCAGCTTTCTGGCATTCACTCCTGCATTGCTTCTCTGTGTTCCATGCTGAACTTCAAGAATTTCTTAAAGTTAATCCCAGAATTGTCCATATAATTCTGTTTTAGCGTCTGCTTTGTTCAAGTTCAGTTGCACTTGTTCTTCATCTGTGTTAGTGATGTGCCCATGTGCATTTGTTACATAGGAATAAAAATAATATTGATCTCATTTCATGTCATTTATTGCATTTCTGTGTTGCCCAACATCCAAAGGTCTCTCAGCAGTTTATAAAGATTAAAAACCTGAAATAGGATACATAATAGAAACACTGTATATACAAACATCTAAACAGACAGCACAGAGCCCCCCATACACACTTAAAACAATTAATCAATAATAAGAAGAAATCTGACAACCTGATTGCCAATAAATTCCTGACAGTCGAACTACTTAACCTGGTGCTGAAATCACAACAACTCTGACATCAAGTAGACTGCAGTGGGGAGATTATTCTATAAGTGGGGGCCACCACAAGAAGAGACTTCTTGGAGACTTCTTTGGCAGATGCACCCCAAGGGGGTGTCTCAGGTGATTACTATAGTTCATGAGCAGGTTCATGACCTCAGTTGTGCTCCATCGGGTTTTGAGGACCCAACCTATGCAAGGTTTCATAGGTCAAAACCAGTACCTTGTATTAGGCTTGGAAATATATGGACAGTCAGGTCAAGCAGGCAAGAATTGGTACTATATTTCATTTATATATGTGATGCTCAAGATTTTTCTTGTGCTGTGCTCTTGGTGGATGTTTGCTGGGAAAAGTAGAACTGCTTTATTATTTTGCCACTGTTTTCCGAAAGCTGGGTGGGAGAAATTCTACAACCTTTTGGTGGGTGAGAGAGGTATGTCTTCCATGGCATGTACAGCTTCCTGGACCAACCACAAAGCAATTCCTGTTTCTGCAGCATTTTCAGCTTGGAATAGAGTGGGCATTCTTAAAGTAGAAGGAAGAAGATGACCTCTATAGCTAGTGCCTGCTTTTCCTGACTGTTTGGGGAAGAGACTCCATTCTCACCAGCATCACCAGTTCCACAAATTTATGAATTCCTTCCAATCATGTTCCTCTTCCTATGCCATATCACCATGGGAACAATGCTGTGTAGCATCACTTCCAAGAGGTTCTTTTTAGCACCAAAAGAGAAATAAGGTTAGAAGAAACTCAGGAGACTGCAGAGGTGGAGAATTTCACTGGTTTTAATTTAAGTTGGTGAGATTATTTTAAAGTAACAAGAAGAAAATTAAATATGAACTTTAAGGTAAAATAAATGAAATCCACTGAAAATTTCTTAGTAGTCTTCCCATTCCCCATTAAAACAGCTGAAATTTCCTCTAGGATTTTTTGTTAATATGTTTTTGAATGTACATATGGGTGGATGAGTAGGCAGAATGCTCCTGTGAAAGTGCAAAAGGAAATTCTGTCTGGTATTAAATATAACACCACACAAAAATAGGATTAATATAACCCTGTATTTCCCACCATCTCAAATTTGAAGTTTTGGTACTATTTTATATCAGTGCAAACAAGTGCATATGTGCATCGGTAAAATTTGCAAAAAGACCATTGGTGTGACCATTGTAATATCAAGCCGAGAGTTTTGTTCTTTTGAGTTTCATTAACAAAATGAATTTTTTATTTTGTGTTTCATTAACATAAATGAAATACACTGTACTGATCGTGTATTTGTAAGAAAAGAAAAATCTGAAAGTCCAACAAATGGTGCAAGTACAATGATCTATACAACATTTGGAAATAAAGCAACAACAGCAACAATGACAATGACTGAAGAATGGATTGTTCTTAATGCCTCAGTTGAACTTCAGAAACATATCCAGCTAATTCAGAACTTCAAATCTGTGGGCAATTTGGTTAAGAATTTTGATAGCATCCTTAGTTGCCTTCAATTTATATTGTATTCTGAAAAATGTGCATGTGTACTCTCTAAGTAGCACTGCTGTGTGAATAAGGTTTGTTTTCTGGATTTTTTCTTAGGTTTTTTATAATTTCTGTGGATCTGTGCATTAAAAATGAAATATAAAAAGCAAGCCAAAAATAAATACATTTGAAAGGAAGCCCTCAGATTGTAAAGCCATTTGGGGCCTTCCTTCGCTGCTATGAGCATTAGTGGCAGCAAGCATTAGCACTGCATGCTCTACTTCTCCCCAGTGACATGGCTTCAAGGAGGAGATCAGAAGTGTTCCCCTCCTGTGTTTAACTAACCAGAGTTTCTCACTATGTTTGAACTCAGTGGGGAACTCTGTGTGGCTCATTCCATATGTTTATGAACCTGGCTTATTAATAAACCATTCGCTCAAACCAATGGTTTATTAATTAGTTTAGTTTAGTTTAAAACTAGAAGTGGATGCTCCATGGTTTAGTGTTATGTATTCAATTAGTAAATAATTCATTTGCTGGACTCGAAGAAAGGGGAAACAAGAGAATTTAATTGCAAAAAAGGACCCAGCTATTTGGGGAAAGTTACCCACAGCACTGTTGTCTAAAAAGCTGTAGAATGGCTGATGCTTTTCTACAAAGTATCTATAAAATATTACACACTGATAACTATTGTTCCCAATAATTTCTAAGGGAGTTCCCATGTTGAAGCTGAAGCACTCATCCATCATGTACAAGGTTAGGAAAATCTCAGCTTTCTCTACTGTTATCCTACATGAACTCTACTTTATGGTATATTGTTTCCCCTGTACTAGAATCAGGTTTTTTGCTTCTTTTTCTAAGTAAATTTTATTATTATTTTCTACAAACTAAAAAAAAAAGGAAACTAAAAAACATCAATCATCAGAGACATCAGACCTACTGGGTCAGCCCCTATTTTTTTTTAATAGCAATCCATAGACATATTCAAATCTATGCATAGTCCTGTTTCTCTAGCCAAAAATAAAAAGAGTTCCAAGTTTGATAGAAGCATGTATCCTCTTTTTCCTTCAGAGACAAAGCCTGTCCATTTCAGCACAGTCCAGAATCTTTTTAAAATTCAGTTCATCAGTGGGTGGTTCTTCACTCGTCCAATGTTGGGCAAATACAATTCTTGCCGCTGTAATTACATGTAGAATCAAGTACATTGCTTGTTTATTGACATCATCAGGCACAATGCCTAGTAAGAAGACTTCAGGTTTAAATATTAAAGATTTTTGTAACATTTCCTCAAGCCATTTATGTATTTTAGCCAAGTATTTTTTTGCCTTATCGCTGTACTAGAATCAGTTTAAGGAGTCCTTAAGCAAGAGTCTTCTGCTTGAAATGCCATATCTTGAACACTTTCCATTCTTTTCAAGATTTTACTTAAACCATGCTGAGGCCAGGGCCGTCTAACAGCATTATGGGCCCCAGGCAAAGCAGTGTACTGGGGCCCCTACGACAACTGCAACTACTGTTAATTTTGGAAGTTTTCCAATTTTCCAAGGGTTAACATACCCATCAGGCCCATGTGTTAAGACAGCCCTGGTTGAGGCTGCAGGGCACGCATGGTCATCATTTCACATACCCTAGTACAGACCTTAGGTTATGCATGGGTTGCTTAACCCTCAGAAAACCCACATACACTGGTTCACATCACATAATAACTTCCAACTAGGGGGTTAGATATGTAATTTAGTGCTTATGGATATCACATCCTGTCATAGGTTAAATATCCTATGATGAACTGTGCCATGCCATAGAAAGTGGGTCATTCTCATCTTGTTTTCAGACTCTTCTGTAACTTAGATATTTGATGATTATTTCAATCCCATGCCTGTTTACTTGGGAACAAGTCCCATTAGTTAAACTTCCATAAGATTGCAAGCCTTGAAAAGTTTCCTCTGATATGCCAAAAACACTGAATAATTAACAGAGTTTAATAGTATTGCGGAAGCATGTATATTTTGTGTGTACGTGTGTGTGCATGCATGCATGTATGCATGTATGAAAGTGAGAGGGATGGATATATATATATATATAGAGAGAGAGAGAGAGGGAGGGAGGGAGGGAGGGAGGGAGGGAGAGGGAGAGAAAGAGAAAGTTTGAAGTCTGGAGTAATGTGTAATTTCTTGCTTTGAAAATTATTTCAATGATTGACTTTTCAAAACACAGCATAGGTACTTAAAGATTTTCTCTGGGATGTCAATTGGTATTATGTTAAACACAGAAACACAGCTGTTACAATTCAACTGAAAATTCAATTTTCTCTAGAAATCCTCCAAGTAGAGAAATAATCCTGAAAATCTGTGATAAATTAATGACAAAATGTATATAATCTTCTCCTGTGGATGACACAAGATTAAAACAAAAATGTGGAGCATCTTTTTCAGAAATATTTAGGTATTAAATTATACATTGAATGCCAGCATGTCAGACAATTTAGGTAGAAAAGCTAATTTCTTCTTTAGCAGTTCACTGGAAAGTTATTGTATCTGGGTTATTTTCTTATTTTCGTTTTCTAGCTGAGAGATAATGACCTTCCTATGCTGATTCACACATACCTGTATTACTTCCCAATGTTTTTATCAAATTCTTAGTTGAAGGTGGTGCTGCCCAAGTATTGACAACTCTTTATGATTGAATGAGCATGGTTGAAAGCTTAGGACCAAGACATAAGAATAAGGAAGCTGGGATTGCTGCTTTGGCAGTCAGAGATGAAGAACTGTGTTGTGCAAGCAAGAGGTGAAGATGAGTTTGACGGTAAGGCAAAGTCACTCACATGTATAGAGAAATACATACTACCAGGGCTTTTTTTGTCATAGAACGCACCAGAACGGTGTTCCGGCACCTTTTTTTCCAATGGATTTTATGAAGTGATTTTGAATCGTAGCAGATTAGCAGTAAACATCATTAACATAGTGCCTGCAGGCTGCTTTTGTGCCTGCTATCTGCTATCTGATAGTGAGATAGTGAGGGCTTGGCTCTCGACTTGGGACGCTGCTCCGCTGCTCGGCAGAGTGTGTGTGTGTGGTCGCGCGCTTACTGCCGGCTACGTGAGTTCCGGCACTTTTTTTTTTTTACAAAAAAAGCACTGCATACTATCATGGTAAAACCAAAGTTCAGAGTCATAGTTAGGCTACTCCAGATTAAAACTAGACATGAGTAAGAAATTCATTTGATGAGCATTGCTAAATTAGCAAATGTGAACTTCTGAAATTCATACTTCCAGAACTGAAACATGAATCAGAATGGAGTTTACCATCAAAATCCACTTATCTCCAAAGTTTGTGATGGAGTTTGAGAAATAAAAATTTCAAATCTGAAATAAAAGGCAAAACATCCTCCACCAAAAACGTATTCCAAAATGCATGTGTTTGGGGAAAATGCACACAATGCACTTTATTCATTGGAACGCCATGTCTAAAATGCACTCGTGCAAAAATGTATACAATTTTAAACCTTTTTTTACACTATATATATATAATAAAATCAATATGCATTTTCATGTTCATGGAGGGAAAGTTCAAAATCCAATGCAGAAATAAGATGGAATGACTTTATAGGAAGACAACCAAAGAAAATTGAGCATGACAGATTCACTTGGTGTAAATAAAACTGAGAAGAAAAATCTGTTCAGTACCTGTGTGATGGGGCATGCTTTTGGGTGAAATTTTTGTGCCATCCTCACACCTGACTGGTGAAAGCTTCCCTTGTGAAAGATCTCATCTATAGCAGATATTTGAGTCTGCAAACAAGAACAGAAAATGGACCATAATTAGGACATGCTCATGTGTTAATAAAATAATATTGAACCTAGAAACTTTTGTTTTCTTGTTGACATACATTTAGTATTTATTTATTTGTTTATTTTCTATATTGCCCATTAGTCAAGATGCCATAAGAAGTATACCCAGGTCAGTTTGTGAAATTCTATTTTATATGACAGTTGCAGCAAAAAATCTTTTATAATGGAAAGCACAACTTATTTTAAACATTTCCAAAAATTAGAAATTTTATGTATAAATGACATATACTTAAGTGAAAGTAGAGAAAAAAGTAACAGCTTCCTCTCCTTTGTTCATCTTTACTGTATTAATAAGGAAAATTAAGTTTTGAATTCACACATATCTTTTATACAAGTGCTATTAATTTAGTAGCAAGGAGACATGGGATGTCAATGCACAGTGCCCTTTTTTGTGGCAAACACTCAACTGTTTACAGTGCACAAGTGTCTAATAGCTATCTTTGTTTATGCTAGCATGGCACAGGTGCCCAATTAGGGAATTTTTGACCTGGGACTTAACTATCTCAAGGGAACATCCTTAGACATTCCTGTGTCTTTGTTCATTTATGAAACACAGTATGTTAGCATGGGGTCTTGAGGTTCTGCTGGACTTCTCAGTGAAAATATCGACCCAATCTGTGGCAGCTGTGAAAAAGGGAAATTAGGAGATGAGTTGAAAGTAAAGCTGCAAATGTCATACTGTCCTTATACAGATCTATGGTGCAACTGCGCTTGAAATACTGCATATCTGGCACCTAAAAGAGATGTTGGAGAGGTGAAAAAATGCAGACAAGGGAAAGAAAAATGATCAAGGAACTGGAACTTTTCCCATGAGGAAAGGTTACAACACTGGGAATTGTGCAGCTTAGAAAAATGGTGAGTAAGAGGAGGCATAGTAAAAGTCTACAAAATTGTGTATGCTGTGGACAAAGTGGCTATGAAAACATTTTTCTTCCCCATCACAGTACTAGAACCTGGGATACCCCATGAAGGTGGTTGGCAGGATCTTGAGGTCAGATAAAATGAAGTCCTTCTCCACATAGTGCATAGTTAAACTATGGTATTCATTGCTACATTATGCATTGATGTGCATGCATTTGGGCAGCTTTAAATGGGAATTGGACAAATTCGTGGAGGAGAACAGCTGTTAACAGCTGTTTTAGTCATGATGGCTATGTTACCTCCAGTATCAGAGGCAGCATGCCTAAATGACCACTCCCTGGGCAACATATTGCCCTTTTCTCTGTAGGACAACTTCCACATTGCACATACATTACAGAAAAAGAAAGAAAAAAAGAAAGAAAAACAAATTGAAGACCTTTGGCAACCCTGACTGAAGGAAGGAGTGAGTGAGGGAGAAATACTATCAGCATTTACAGTTGCCCTGGGACTTGGAATGTATGCATGGAAATAAGCACCATTTTGTTGCAGAAAGTCACCATTTATTTTTAAAGAAAAATAACCATGTACATGCCTGTCTCTGCCTTCCACCATTGTAAAATGTGTAGTAGTAGTAGTAGTAGTAGTAGTAGTAGTAGTAGTGCTGCTGCTGCTGCTGCTGCTGCTGCTGCTGCTGCTGCTGCTGCTGCTGCTTTTAAAGAGAAAAGGATGGTGCAGCAACTAGAATCAGCCCTGGTACTGATAACAGGACAGGTTGCTCTGGGTGACTGTTTGGATTACAGTCCTAGCTGTACTACTGTACCCTGGAATAGGTAAAATAGTTAGACTTGAGTGTTACCGACCAAATAGCCAAAAAATAATACACTCCCATTGACCATCACTTGGGGCAGAAAGACTTATGCAATGTCTAGTGAGTAACATGAGCAAGAAAGCAAACTCAGCTATCATAATTATATTTATGTAGTGCTAAAGAGCTTCTAAAGTACTTCTGCACTTACATATTAAAAAATAGGACTCTGATGCTGCATTCACATTCTTTTTCCACAGAAAAGATAAATAATGCTTTAATGTTCAACAGTAACTCAAAGTGATAAGCAACTCTATTGTCTGGAAGACTCACAGCATAAAACACTATATATATTTGCAGTTTATAAATCCTTTGAGTATGTGCATCTGCAAATAGATCAGGGTGAACTAGAGTAACAAAATTATAAATGTTCAAATATATACTTAGAGCCATGGCATAATTCCTTGAGTGGAAAGACATGTATAGCTAAGGCTGCAATGCTTTATGCAGTTTTCTAGGAATATACTTCATTGAACTCAATGACAATTACTGTTTAGCAGACGTATATAGGAATATGTTGTATGACCAGTCCTAAGCATGTTTAGGAAGAAAGTC
Source organism: Varanus komodoensis (assembly GCF_004798865.1). Classification (NCBI taxonomy): domain Eukaryota; kingdom Metazoa; phylum Chordata; class Lepidosauria; order Squamata; family Varanidae; genus Varanus; species Varanus komodoensis. The sequence continues at coordinate 20,404,996 of NW_025335589.1, read as the reverse complement.
TCATTAAACTCAGAATTACAATTTAAGGATCTGCAAAGAAATACCATATTTATAATTGTGTATGCTTTCTTATGTCAGCCTGCTTGCAGTGACCTTGGAGGGTAATTTTACCATAACAGTGGGCCAAACCAAACATTAAAAAAATCAGACATAGTGCAGAGCTCCAAGTACTACTTTCTATTACTCTCCTGTTAGAATGGTTCTGAGTTCACTGGAGGCTTTGGAGTTAATGAAAGTCCCCCTACCTCCTTCTTACCCTGCTCCAAGATCTGGGGTAGAATGCCACAAAATCCATTTATGTCAAGAGGGTTAAATACCCCATTTCATAATATCACAGTTCCAATCTTAGTTGGGGCCATATATGCTAACAATAGGAAATTTGTTGCATTATTCATATTTTCCCAAACACCTAGCTGATTTCTGACTCAATCAGAACCCTAACGTGGCCTTTTTGAACAGGACCTAAGTCAGCTGGGTCTGCCCTGGCAATGGTAGCTCTAAATACGGACTTTGAAGTGAGTCCAAAAAGGACCAGTGGGTGAAACGCCACTTGTTTGCATTGTTCACATAGGTCAAGAAAGTAATCGGCTGTTAGAAGTTCTGTGCTTAGTCTGAAGATTAGAAAAGAATCTGTGAGAAGTCTGATAGAGACAGGGCTGACAGGAGAGAGTGAAGGACAGTGAATGTTGTTGGTTGAAGGGAAAGTGCTCACATAGCAGGGAAGGGAATGCCCTTGAGTCAGGTTGAGAGAACCTGACTGGAAAACTTGAGTGCGGCTATCTCAAGACTGCTTCAATTAATTAGAAGATGTGTGGACAATGTTAGGACACAGTCTAATAGTTACTAGACTATGGCACCAGACTTTGTCATATCTGTGTGGAGTCCAACCTTTTCTGTTGCTGCAAAGGTCCTTGTCTAGCTTCTTGATAGCTCTGTTCCCTAAGCTTTCCATGATAAGCTGTTAGGGCAGCTTTCTCAGCCTGGTGCTCTCCATATGATTTGGACTACAACACCCAGTCTTCCTTCCATTACCATGCTGTCCAGGGATGATGAAAATTGAACCCTAAAATATCTGGAAGGCAAACACCAAGTTGGGAAGGCCTGTGTTACAGCCCAAATTAACTTTGCAATAGGGAGCCTTATGTCTAATGGGGTAGGATAAAAACCTATCAAATAAATAAATGCTATGGAATGAAACAAGACCCTTTTGGTTGTCACCTCAACAGTATGGCATACCTTGCTTCTGCTAGAGACTCAGCATCCGGAAAGATCCATTAGAATATGGATCCAGTAGAGTTCCGTTAGAATATGATGCCTATTTTTCTTTGTTGTGAACATGAACAAAGAGCAGAAGAAAATATGCAAAGAATCAGGAACGGAGATTGCATTGAATGCAAGCAGATCCTTAATTTGGGCAAGGTACACTATAGCTTTATAGCTTGGACCCAGAAATAAATATTTCAACATGATTCTGGTTAAGATTTTAAATAAAATTGGCAGTATCCACATTAGTTAAAGGAAGAGATGCTATGTTAATTTTCTGTGTCAAAAAGTCAAGAAACAGGAAAAACAAAGCATGATATTAGCCTGGTTAACTTAAGAAAAGAGCATGCAGATATAACTATAGTCCTTAAAAAGGTTCTGATTCACATATATGATTGGCCTATTTTATCCTGCTTTTCTGTGTTGGACAAAATAAATTGCATCTAAGTCTCATTAGAATAATATATCAGCATATTCACATGCATTCAGTTCTAGCTGAGTGGGTTAATCTTGTAAGAGATAATGCTTATACAGCATCAGTAGCAGTTTCAGAAAAGCTATAACAAATTACATTAAAAGTGTTGCAGAAATAAAGTAGGGAGTTTTTATATGTACGAAGAAGCACATGTCATATTAAATCTCACTTTGACTAGTGGTCTGGCCTTTAGCAGAATAGAAATGTTATTGGTATTGATGCTGCACTATGAATCACACACCTTCCACTGTGTTCTGCAGTAACATGGAATCTTACATAGGAAAAATAGCTATTTATTACAAAAAGCCAACTCTTTGAGAAACTCTTAACGACAATGGTGCTTTAATCTCACACCTCAACAATTAAAATAGCGTCGTATCCCACTGCAAGATCAGACCAAAAAAAAAGCACAGTCAGTTCTTTTCCACTTCTGTAAAAAGACATTCAAAAGTTCTTCATTAAATTCTTCTGAAGGCCAAAAATGTGACAGTCCAAGGGGATCTCTTCTCTGAGATAGTTCTTTGTTTTGGATGTTTGTTATTACTCAAGGATGTCTTCAGAAAGCAATGTAGGATGTAGAATGATACAGTGTGGAACCGTTGGTCCATCTAGCTCAGTCACTGACTGGTGCTGGCTATCCAGAGTTTAAGTTAGGAGTCTTTTTAAGTCCTGTCTGGAGATGTCAGGACTTGAACTTAGGACCTTTTGCATACAAAACGCACAGTATCTCATTGAATTATGGTGACATATCAAAGTGGAACCTTTATTACAGTATAGGTCCTGTACTGAGTTGAAGCACGGAAAGAAGAGTACCAGTGCAAATCTTAGTGCTCTTTCCCCATTATGAAGCAAGCTATAAAAGGCATCGTTGTGCTACATGACAATTTGTTTCATTTGATTGACATGGCACATGGATGTGAGTCATTGCAGCAGCTAAGTCGTCTTTGTCAAGATGCTCCAGATGGATCTCTGCTTCTGGCTTTCTGGGCTGTGTGGTTAAATAGTTATAAGAAAGCTCAGAAAAGATGACAACATGAATTTATTTTGGAATTCAGGACTTCTTATATTATATGATGGAAGCAGCTCAGGGGGGTTTCTTATTAAGCACTAGCCCAGCACATTTTGCTGTCTGAATTTGTGTGCATGCCCTCTCTGCTAGGGTCAAGACTCTGAAAATCTTTTTGGACCATTTTGACGTCAATGACCTTCTGCTGCATTGCAGTGCCACCTGAACCATTGAAAATAAGAACATAGAAAGAAGCATGCTGGATCAGACTAGAAATCCATCTACACCAGTATTGTGCTTGCACAGTAGCCAACCAGAGGCCTGTAGGACAAAAAAATTATTATCCCACTCATATTCTTCAGCAACTGGTATGCAGTGACATACTGCATCTGACTGGGGAGACAATATATTTATATCTGCCTTTTTTCCTGCCAGCAACTGAAGACAACTTATGCAATACTACTCTCTATTTTATCCACATAACAACAACCCTGTGAGGTAGGTTATGTTGAGAGTCAGTGACTGGTCACAAATCAGCACTGAGTGTTATGGCCAGGTGGGGAAGAGAACCCAGATCTTCTGAATCTCAGTCCAGCATTTTAACCACTACTCCTCAATATAGCCATTACGACTAGCAGATATACAGAGTTGTATCCACTGCAAATTTGTGTAATCTTTCTTTAAACTGGTGGCTATCGCTAGTTCTTGTGATAGCTCAGTTATCCATGTAAGGAAGTACTTCTGCTTATCTCTCTTGAATCTTCTCAGCTATCAGTACTAAGGTATACAGAAATATACTGGGTTTCATCTAGACGTATTCACGTTTAAGGTAAAACAACTGAATCAATGAAACCGGTCACTTAAGACTATAGTTTCACTGCTTTGAATTGGTCTACTCTAAGCTTGACTAAGTCTGGCTCAAACCCACTGTCTCTCTCCTTTCTAATAATTCACAGTAGCAAACCTTTTTACTAAGCAAAACATACAGGACAAAAAACAATGGAAATGATACACCATTTGGTAACTGAAATAATCTGTAGTGATGCAAACAAGGACACCTGGTGTGGTCCTGGATATTCACCCTGATAATCAGCACAGCACAACAGGTAATAGGATTGACTTGCCTTTCGTACCCCATGCAGAATGCTGCTGTGATACAGAATGGCAGATCAGGCAAACCTACATCTCCATAGTTGAGCATAGCTTTAGGCTTGGAATGTTCACACACACACACACACACACACACACACACACACACATTTTAAACTTTTTCCACAGTACTCCGTTTGTGGGAGTTCAAGTTATTAACCTTGGCCTCCTTCAATATTGTTCTGCTTTGTGCATACCTTTAGAAATGCAGTTTTTGCCTTGATACTCATATCCAAATAGTAGCTGCTTTTGCAAAGCATTTAACGATAATGCATATTATATGGATAATCTCAGAGTGATTTGAACTTTGATTAATTTATCTTGGTAAATAAAATTAATCCCTGTTACTGAAGAGACAACTTGGAGGTGTTCAGGACTCCGTGGAATGTGGGGGGAAGGTATGAAGACAAAATGTCTAAGTCTTTATCAAGCCAATCCTTCCAGGGCAGTTGCTGTTATATCTGGTACATCTGTATGGGACTACTTAAGAAATAATTGAGAGTAAACTGTGGATTGCAGTACAACTGTAAGCAAAAGAGATACCAGGGAAAGAAAAAGGAGAAGGAGAAAGAATGCAAAGCAGGACTTAAAGGAGATTTGGTGGGAGTGGATGAGAAGGGCAAAAATAATGATATTTTTGAGAGCGGTCTATTTTCTCATGAAGGTGGACTGTCACTACTGCTAAATAATATCTGAAGGGAGCCCTCCCCTTTTCATCTTCTCCAAAGGCACAATCCCCCATTTCCTCTTTACTTTACTTGCTGTGCAGCATGTATTAAATGTGCTAATACAGCTCTCAGAATGACACTACTATATTCATACATTTATGTAATTAACATGGAAATATTTTATTATAATTATCTGAGCCACCTAAAGCCTAATGGAGCCGTCACCGTCTTAGGCAGGTTAGTGTGAAATTTAATTTGCACTAATCTGCTAGGCTGATGGGCGTATTATAAATCAATGTGCAGTGAAGGAAGGTAATGTGGCTTAAACAAAAAAGTCTAGAAGTAAACAGACCTTGAATAGTATTTTCATAAAGTGATGAATAAAGGCCGACTTCTGCTGCACCTAGACTGAAAAGCCATGTATAGCAGCAAGCAATCTAGTATGTCAAAGTTTGTTACAACCAGAGGAGGTCAAAATTCTGTTGTATATTATGCTTGGAAACCAGAGATATCATTGAGAATTTTAGGAGCTGGATGATATATTTTCCCATGACTTAAACCTTTGCCAAAGGCTTCCTATTCATTTCTAGAAAATTTGCTTTTCTCAGTAGGGTTTTTGATCTCTGGTGTATTAAAATGCTGGATGCTTGCTTCAGTATCAGAGAATTTCTCTGGTCGTTGGAAGTGATTGTTCTCATATTTTGCCCACAAATATGGTGGGAATGTGGAGAGGTCATTTATGCTACAACTCTAATGATTTCCTTTTCCAGCTGTTACCAAGGAGCGATATACCGTAAAGCCCCTTCTATTTATACGGGTTTTTCTTGAGGCGGGGGGCATACAGTAGGAGGTAGCTTGATCTTCAGGTTGCTCCGGTGGCGTGAGATTCATGATTGAAAAGCACTTTACAAGCCACAAGTGAAAGGAACAATAGAATAGCCGAGTGCACTACTTAATAATTGATTTAAGAATCATAGCTGTGACAGACAAAGTATTGCATGTGGACTGTGCACATTGGACAGTATTGACAATATTGTAATTTTCAATTGGTTTTTAAGAGGGGGGAATGTAGCAGACCAAGGGAGAAAATACGTTGGAGTACTTGTTAATAGAACTTGATTTATAGGTGCAGGGCAGTGGGCAGCTTCTCAAGACTCATTGCAACTTCCCTTTTGTTTGGACTGATGAATAATTAATGCCCAGTGCTTCTTGTATTTCTCTATAGTGAACCTTTTGACCAGCATGTTAGCTAAGCATTACGTTAGATTACTGATAGACTTTGGAGGAATGATGACAGCAAACATGATTGCCGGTATTGTTCGCATTGTAGGGCAGTTCTGAGGTTGGCAGCAAAGACTTTTATTGAAATGCCATCATAGGAAAAAGAATTCAAGGTAAATGTATTCATTTATACTTACTTTAAAAAATAAAAAGTTGACTGGCCTTTAGTTCTTTCTTTCCAGATTGCTTTTCTGTGGTGAGCAGGGAAACTCAGCTAAGGACTGATATGAAGAATCACTCCTTTCTGTCCCTAATCACTTCTTAGAGAAAGAATCCAGTGAAGTAGCTTTTCAGATTTCTTATATTATTTATTTATTTATTTATTTAGGCTTTAGGGCTCAGTTGCAAACACTAGAGTATAACTTATAGTTACCATATCTGCATAAACTGAAAAGTTTTGGGTAGATTTCTGGCTGGAAGTTGAAGGACCTTCCCTCCCCTCCCTTCCCTTTTTTCCTGTTGGCTAAGTGTGCATAGGATTTCTTAGAAACAGTATCACACAACTTTTTTCTGAAGTATCTAGTTTTGTGGACTCCTTTGGGTTCATTTTGCTGTGGTCCTCAATTGCATCAAGCCATTTTTGTTTTGCACTCCTTGGTAAATGGAGAATACGGCATTAGTCCAGGTGCACACACAAATGTAACCCCCGTCATGCCATGTGGTGGGATCAAGGCTAGCCTTGCCCTATGATGATGGATCACTGAGAATGGGCATCTGAAAGGAAGCCCTACGCAGTCCGAACTGCTCATGCATAGGAGCTCCCTGTGGCCGGGACAGCCAGCTGTGTGCACATCCAAATTGTGTGTAGTTACCACACACAATCAGCTCCTTTCATGAAAAAAGCTCTTTTGCAGCACCCACAACTCAATACGTGCTGCACATGCTCAATGCCCACGGTTACACAGGCATCCTTCATCTGTAGCATCTGCATAGCCTCACAGAGTGGTGCAGAAGTTCCTTTGCAGACATCCACACACATAATGAAGGATGAGGTTAGCCTGGACACAAAATGACTCACAACATTCTCCACTTGTGTTCCACTCACAAGTGATGAACAGCAAAGTTTGATAGCTAAGCCAGGTTTTTTCCTGGTTTGATTGTTTTACGATTTTTCTCAGATTCTGCAGTTTTAGGCATGTCTTTCCTTCTTGATGTATCTGCCATGTTATTTTTTTTAAGCTTTCAAGGACTGAATTATCATATATTACAGTGTATGAATCCATCTACAAATAACAAATCTTCATCAATATCCCTAAAGCATACCTGCAAAGAATTGTTGGCATATGCCTGGTTAAACTTATGTGGCTGTATCACTGCTCTTCTGTGGTGAGCTTTCCTGCCAATATGGGGATGCATGAAAGTCCACATTATATAGGTAAACAGTATAATTCCCACTCTCTCCACTGATTTAAACCTTACCCAATGTACCTTTGTCCATGCAGACAGAGAAAAAGACAGAAAGTACCTCTGCCACAGTGAAGTCACTGAACTCATGTGGGCATTTAGAATGGCATTGCAACAAATCAGTGAAGAGTATTTATGTTGGCATGGAAAGAATCCAGATGATTCCAACAACTCATGCAAAACAAAATCTTCAACCTAATTTACTTCACACAATTGTTATGCAGATAAAATAGGGGAGTGATATTACCCACCTTGAAGAAAGGTGAGATATAAGTGTATTGTACCCACCCACTTTTGTAGGACTTGTCTAGGACTTTTCTAGTCAGACTTTCAAGCAAGTACATATTTCAACTGTAGAGCAGAACTCTGTGATCTTGTTTATAATCTCTCTCTCTCTTTCTCTTGCTCATGTGTGTGTGTGTGTGTGTGTGTGTGTGTGTAAGTGTGTGCATGAAATTAACCCCAAATTTTAATGATACATATTTCTTGAAAAGGAAAACAATTTCTATGTCTCCATTTCTCCATATTTTGACATGACTATTACCCCCCCCCCTCAAAAAACCCTTTAGGAATATAGTTAATATAGACTGTAGAAGCTGGGATGAAGGAACAGGACTGTATATATCTATATGTTTAGGACTACCTATTACTCACACGCCAGACACTGGCTTCTTCAACATGAAGTGAGCACAATTTTATGTGCATTTCAGGCAATGGGTCTACAGACCTAGGCCAATGTTCATATAAGCAATATGACCCCTGAATTGGAAATAGTCTTATTTGTTTAGTACTCCCAGATTTTGCCACAGTACAATGTCCTCCTTCATGTCGACTTTCTTTCTTACCATGCATGGAATTTTGAGTTATATTACCACCACTTTTCTTAATAAGATCAACTCCCCCAGCAATTTTCTCATGTCCCCTGGGAGTCTTTCCAGAGAGAAAGTGTCAATTCCATATTAGTTGGTCAGTCTCTCTTTCATAAGATTTCCCTTACAGCCTGTTTACTTTTTATATTCCCCAAGAGTAATGCTCTTGTTCCCCTCAGTGCTTTAAACTCAATCACTAAGATATATTTAGAATTTACACTTTTCCAACAAGCCAGACAAGATCAATGAGCGATTGCACAACAAAGGTGAGCTGAAACACTTGGATCAAGACAAAGCTGAAAATGGAAATTTCCAAAGGCGTCCTCCCCTGTCTATCCATCTGTCTATCCATCTTAATCTTACTCCATGGGCCTATTGAAAAAAAATATTCTATCTTTTAGAGATAGTTGCGCATATCTATTAGTATGGGTCACTTCTCTATATAATGTATATGGGAATTACATTGGTACTGGATATAAGCGTACACACACACAGAATCAACAAGGGAATGTCCATGCAAGATCCTGCATGTGGGTCTTCCTTGGTGTATCCAGATTATATTTTGAAACCAAAAGGCTAAAATTATATATGCTATTTGGGGTAAGGCATAATAGTTTAGTCACAGAGCACATTATGCTGAAGGTCCCAGCATCAGTTCCTGGGATATCTAGTTAAAATTATAAGTCATAAAACAATAACAGTTGTACTTCCAATAAAGCAGTTTCTCTTGCTTCTTTTCCACCCTGCTGTAGGAAAAGTGAATTAAATCAACCCTTATTGGGTTTCTTATTCCGGAAATCAAACTCAGTTCTGAAATGAATGATTAGGCTGGGTGAGTGAAGGGTTGATGGAAGACAGTGGGATGATTCTCTGATACTAATTACATCTACTGTATGCCATACACATTAATATATATCTATATCTATATCTGTATATTTCAATTCTTAATTAAACTTGCAAATGTTGGATCTGAAAACTCTCTCTGAGTAAAAATTACTAAACCCCCCCATCACCTTATAAAGCTAAGTTTCTTGAGTGATTTCACAATTTCATTTTTTGAAGAAGCAACTGCAATTGTGTGTGTGTGTGTGTGTGTGTGTGTGTGTGTGTGTGTGTAGTTGCAAGAGGACAGTTTTCAAGACCTTCTTCCTAGCAGGGAGCTAACTGGTTCATTGGTAATAATGTATCTTGGACGGTTGTATAATACTTTTCCCATGGTGAGCCGATTGGAGAGTTCCAGGATTTCTATTTCCTCTGATATGTTTGAAAAACACTTTACATCCCATTGTTTCTTGCACTAGATAGATAAAGCATAATGCCTACTGCTTTCACTGAAGCCATTCAGCACTGACAACTTTGAGCTATTGTTTCTGTTCTTGCGCCATATAAAAGCATCTGAAACCTTCACACCAGCATTGCATTTGACTTGTCGAGTTTCATTTAAAATGCAAGGTCTGTTTGTCCTTGCTGATGTGAATAGGTAATTAAAGTCAATTAAAGGGAAGCCAAGTGAAATAGTGGGGTTGACTAGTAAACTTTAGGAAATGTAGCCTTTTTTAAAATAGTCCATAGAGCAGCTGACTCAGATTCTCCTCTAATCTTTCATCACACCACAGCTACAAAGAGAACAGCCTGCCCTTTCTCTGTGTTCTTATATTTAGCACATAATGGGATATGCAAGAAAAATAAGACATTAAATGGTCACAAAGCAGAGAGAACCATGTGACCAGCTCTATGCATCCAACAGGGCTTTTATCTTTCTTTCCTCAGCTACACCACACTGAAAAGCATTTTAAAATGAGAGAGTACCGAAGAAATTTTGACAGATGTATGGAAGCCCCTTTGCATGCCTAAATAAACTTTCTGGATTGCAGCTGTTCCTTTTTGAATCAATACCAGAGGGTAATTTTCATATGTAGCTTTATACCAAGGAAGGATCTGCCATGTCCATGTTGAGGCCCATGAATTTTGGTGGGGGACGTAGAAGACAAAGAAAAAGAGAGATCGTGAATGTGATCCAGCGAAGGAAGGCTGCAAGCATAGCTGTTCCTTTGTTATTGCCACGGAATGGCTGACTGTTGCATTTCTTGGCGTTCCTGTGGGATCCTGCTGCGTGTGTAGTACTCTGGACCACAGCCAATGAGCATCCGTCTTACATCCCCACTGTTTTTCTGTGTACCTCTTTCTATTTGTTTTTAGGCAAGGCCATCATGGCATTTCAGTCAAGTGAAGCGATAGAAGCAGATTTGGAATTATGCAGAACTTTATAGAATGCCGCATTCCAGCTTGAGTGTTTTCTGTGGGTGCTTGTGCATGTATGCATGTGCTTGTGTGTGTGTGTGTGGGAGGGGGTTCCAAGCTTAAATACATGGATAAGGAATTATCTGCTGCATTATTTTAATTGGGTATCACTTTCCCATCAGAGGTGATGGTTCCCATCTCTGAGTTTTCCTATCTATATATCATTGCACTCAGCATACAAACAGGTCAAGCCCAACAAGAGTTACATCATGTGATTCTACTGAGCATGCCATTCACCAGGGCACACAAACACATATTTGGGCAATATGCTTGGTATTCGTTTTTGTGTGTGTGTAGTAGCTTGCATATATTTTCTTTCAAGTCTCTAAGTTACCTTTTCCTGAAGTAGAATGAAGTGCCTGATTTCTTACACTAGCCAACTGAACAATTTTGAAGATGACCTTGGTCTCCAAAGGTCCCCTGAGATAAATGACTGACCAGGTAGCAGTGAATGCTCATGCATCTATGCTCCGAGTTGTTCTTCCTAATCAAACAGCTCTACAACATAGCTGGGTCTGACTCCTTCTGCTGACTTCAAAGTAAGTGAAAAGGGGGGCAAGCAAATGTCCATTAAGTGGTTGACAAATTGGAAAGATAGAAGAATGCAGCATTTTATTTATTTAAAAGTATTGATAAACTGCTGTTCAATGCTACACCCTCACAAGTGATATACATTAGAAATGATACAGCTACAGTAGATATATAAGCATATCGGAAAGGAATATACTAAAGAAAGATTTTCTAAATCATCACAGACTTCATTAATAGCACTTGTGAAGGCACAGATCTTCTTAAACTTCTGTAAATGCTAATGCTGGAAGAGCAGGGCTTAAGCCGATGAGTTAATTCTATAGCTGTGGGCCACTAGCAATAATTCTCCTCTCATGTCTCACCAACCACTGAGATCTTATAGAAAGGCACACAAGGAGGGCACACAAGAACCATTGAAGCAGGTTTCAAACTGACTTGGTAGAGATGGCCCTTTACGCAACCAAAAGATCTAGGGTAGGGTAGAGGAAGAACGGAATTCTCCCTTCCTCTGTAAACCTCTCATAGGCTCTGTCTCTTCAATTTTAAAGCAGAAATGATGCTATAATATATGCTATTACTCTCTCTCTCTCTCTCTCTCTCTATATATATATATATAGTGTGTGTGTGTGTGTGTGTGTGTGTGTGTGTGTGAGAGAGAGAGAGAGAGAGAGAGAGAGAGAGAGAGAGACTAATAGTGCTCCCCATCCTTGGATTTTTTAAGCGTACTGACTGCAGCAATAGACCAATGCAAACAATATCTTATACACAAGCTATTTCTTATAGCTTATCACTTAATAGCTGAAATGGGAGCAGAAAGAGAACACTGACATTTTCCCAGACTACTAAAGTGAGCTGCATGGGTGGATGATGCCCTAGGATTCACACTGAGTACTAGTTTAACATAAATCTAAGGAGTGAAATTCTCCTTCTCTCCAACATGATTTTTCTTTTTATCACTAGAGGTGTAGAAATAGCACTGCTTAAAGTGGATGAGTATAGTCATTGTCTGAAAAACATAAAATAATTTATACTTTTACAGGTAACAGTGCAGTAAGATGAAAGGCCTCCTTTTATATCTAATTGCATTTGAATGACTGCCAATTAAGTTGAGAGTGGCAACCACAGTGTGCTTATTGCACATTTCTGTGTCTAGTAGAAACCAAACCATAGGGAAGGGAGAAAGTGTAACTCTTTGAGACAGTGACCCATGTAAAGGAAATTACAAAGGCTACAAATTCAAACAGGGCCGCAGTTCTGCTGCATTCTTCTAAATCGTTTCGCAAGTTTATATGAATAAAGTCTGTTGAAAACAGAGCCAGTTGTTGTTTTGCTTCCTCCAGCACAGGAGTGCTCTTTCTTTTTCATCCTGAGTACCCAATTTAATTTTGAAAATGCTCTTGGGTGCTGTATTTCAGTGGTGGCAGGACCAAATGCGAGGGGAGGATCCCAGATACCCAATACCGGCATATTTTGGCTCAGAGCTCTCAGTGTAGAGAAGAAAGGGTTCTTAATTCTCATTTCCAAATGGGAAGAAAACACACACATGCTGGGGACCCACCATGGTAGAAACCATGTTGGCACATCAAAAGCAATCCAGTAGTAAAAAAAACATTCAGCAGCTGGTTTTTAGACCAGCGCTCCAAGGTTTGTTAGATAATGCTATTTTGTAGCTCAAGGAAACATCAGCCAAATGGCACGCCACAGATAAGTATTTTACCCTTGATAACTGGCTTGTAGCACTTTTCCATGCACAGTCTATGCATAGAGCACACACATGGTGGCTCCTGTCCGGATCTCTGATTATAATTTATTTAATGATAGCTTTTATATACTGCTTCTTATTTGAAACAATTCCTATAGCAGTTCACCAAAGAATAAAAACAAGCAAAACAAGGAAAAGAAAAGAACACTCACAAAGTATAATGAGGCTAATAAAAGGATGGCGTATGGCTGAGAGGGCACAAAAACAAAGTTTGAATAAATGCCTGTAATATGTCAACACATCTCAAAAGGCATCCACAGGTCCTGATCCCAGCTTCCTTGCTTTGAGTGTAAAGTAAGACTAGATCTTTGCATGTTTATTATTTATTTATTTAGAGTTTTTGTATGCCATCCCATCGCTTATAGCCTTGGGATGGCTCACATAAATAAACAAACATAATACAAAATAATACAAAATACAATTAACAATTAAAATCCAGAAACACCCTGGCTGCACAATTAAAACCTATAGATATTAAACGTTATTAAAATATTTTTAAATAAACTGCATGCATACAGAACCTGTATAAATCAAGTTGCAGAGCCTGTTCTTACCCTCTGCAACTGTACATGATCCTAAGAAGCTAAGAGCAGACATGCTGGAGTAGACCAAGGGTCCATCTATCCCATATTCTTTCAAATGTACACATTCTTGTATGCATTAATTTAATGAACGGCATCACATACTTCATAAAATTATGGACTTCAAATCTATCTGCATTTCAGACAGTTCACACAGTGACCACTCAGCTGCCCATGGGAAACTCAAGCAAGGAATGAATGCAACAACCTGGTGCCCATATTCCACAGCAACTGGTGCTCATAGGTATACTGCCTCTGATACAGGAAGAAATGTATAGCCATTAGAACATCAGAATTATAGCCCATGGATTTGTCTAAATCCCATTTAAAACCATCCAGATTGATGCCCCTCACTGCATCTTGTGGAAGTGAATTCCATAGTCTAACTGCATTGTGTGAAGAAAGATTTCTGTCAGCCCTAAATCTCCCACCAGCCTGGTTCATTGGATAATCACATTTTCCATTTATGCTATGCAAGTTTATTTATAAGAGATAATCTCCTGGACTAGATGTAGATATGTGGGAAGGTGGGATGGAATAATGGAGTTGTGATTAAATGGACTGCATTACTTCAGACAATAGTAAGGCTGTCCAACCTCCTTCCAAGCAGAATACTGGCATAACAAGGGTTCCGTTTTCTATTTTCAGAGAATTGGTAAATGGAAGAACATTAAAAATATTGCCAGCTTTGTTTCATCTGAACTGTTTTCTACCACTTAATTCTACTGAATGTGTTGACCAGCTAAGGGGTAAAGTAGATCATTCTATTTATCTTTTCCCAGCATTTTCTTCTTGTGAAAGTAGGTGGTTTAATTTGTTCTTGTTGTATTAAAAGTTAATTGATACTGAAAATAGTGTTGCTGTTTCCAGTGGTATCCATTACAAATGGAAGAATAGTTTCTCTTGCAATATTTGTTTTAGTAAAACATTTCCCTGTCTTTTTGAGGTGGGGGAATTTGTTCTTCTTTAAATATAGGTTTGGAAAAACTTAGAACATGAAATGTCCAATAATTGATAGTTTTGCCTTTTTGTCAAGAAAGGGAGTGCTGAAACAAGTTTCCATTGTGCGTAACTGTGAATCATCTACATCTGTTTTGTACACATATTGAGAAGAATGAACTTTACTTTTAAAGTTGAAATATTTGTTTGCATGCCTGATGTGTGCACAAAAACAATGTTTTCAAAATGATAATGCTTTATATTTCATTTCAGAAGCTGTTTTCAAATCAGCTTCTATAAATAAACAACCAAGAAATGATAAAAAATGCTGCAGGGGGTACATGAAGGCGGTGGGAGCTCGAGTCCTACCCCAGAGCCATAGATGATGAAAAACACTCCTAAGAGCATTACTCTTTATATAATAGACAATTAGGATAAATTTTGGGCTCAAGCATAGTTCCAAGTTATGATATCCTGTGGGCATTTTACATAGGGAGTTGCCAGAGTGAAAGGCTATGTGTGAGCAGAGCTGTGCTATTGCAAGTACAAATAGTGCGAAGACCTTTTTATTCAAACGTCATTTCAATTGCTAATATTATTTCCTTATTTTATTCTTTGGCCAGGGCGACTTATTTTATTTTATATTGTTCATTCGTTTTATATTTTTAATGTATTATATTTTAATTGATGTTTTGTGAGCTGCCCCGAGGCTTCGGCGAATAGAAGCGGCATAGGAATTTTCTAAATAAATAAATAAATAAACTTCTTTAGAAAACCCTGCTCTGCTTGCTGTGTGATTACAAGAACATTCCAGGATTTAGAGCTGGACTGAAAGGAAGAGATCTGTATGCTGTGTAAGAGCAAACACTTGGTGAAGTAGTTTTGTAACCAGTAGGGGAGTGAAGGAGCCTGGAGTGTCTGACTGTGGACAAGAAAGAGATTTAGGCTTCAACAGCAATTTATATTTACAATATGCACAAAGGATCTCAGTATAGTGGAGAATTTTTATTTAAGATTGGAAAGAGAGAATTATAACCTGATGAGTGATTTAGAATTTCTCTTGGGGTAAGTTGACAGTCACTATTGTTAATAAGTGTTTTAGTCACTCGACATGACTAAATGTCTATTTTGGCACATAATGTGCTTTCCCAAGAGTTTGTGTTCCCTTTCATCTGTTATCACTTTTCCTTTGAACATGGAAATTCCTGTCCCCCACTTACTATTTAAAGGAATTTGCCAATATCACTGAAAAGTTTTATAGAACAAGGAATGTTACAGATAATCTCTAGGGAGTGGGGATATCAATGTATTACACAGTAAATGCAGCTTCCAGAAATTGGACAAACCTTAAGAAAGGAATAGTCAAGAATCCTTGTAGAGCACATGGACTAGGGCTGGGTGAAAACTTCGTTTAGAACACATTTCACGGTAAATTTATGAATGTTACATCGTTTCCAAACCTGAATAGAAATGCAGTTAGATTTGAAGTCCACAGTTTATATGAAGTTTGTGATATACTTCACAAAATAAATGCTTACAAAAATGTTTACATTTGAAACAGTCTGTGCATAAATTGTGTTCTTTCAGAAAACACAGATGAAAATATATGTGCATTCTCACGTAGATTAAAATAAAAAATCATAAACCAATGCCAAAATGGGACACACAATTTGGCAGAGAAAAAATTAAAAGCTGAGTTAACTCCAACTTGAGAGTTTCACATATATCAGTGAAGACCAGGGGTTTTATTTTATGGATGCAATGATTTCATGTCCTTCATGCAGAGTTGGTTGGCACTCTTGTTACTAGTTAATGTCACCAAGAACCAGGATGGGTTTCCATCACCAAGGGTACATATATTACCCTTGTTTATTGTAGGATATGTATTTGAAAGAATAAAGAAAAATGTTGCAGCTGCAGGAATCTTTGACTTCCAGGAGGGAGACTCAATGCCCAAAGTGAATTAAATGAGAAGAAAACCATGTTAGTCAAGTTTTCTGTTTATTTGATGCTTCCTCGCCATTCTATAATAAAAGGTCATTCAATGCAACTAAAAGTAATAAAACCAAAATCAAAACAAATTTAGTTAAAACAATACCTTAAACAAATAGAAAATAAATGATATTTTTAGAAGCATATGGCCAAACAGTATTTGCTTCAGCAGATGACCAGCTCTGAGGTTAAATGCTTAGCTGAATAGAACCAACATCCCTGCCCACAGAAGGACCAGAGGGAGGGAGTCAACCTTGTTTCCCTTGGCAGGATGTTCCAGAGAAAAAGAAGGCTCCCCTTCGCATCCCCATCAAGCATGGCAGGTCCAGTAGAAGGGCTTCCTCTGAGGTTTATTGGGAAAATGTGACTTTGTCATATAAGTCAGAAGCAGCACTTGGAATTCCTCCTGGAAAGAGATACTCATTGGGCAATGCATAATAGTCAGTGAATGTAAAGAGAATGAAGCTACTGCAGCTGCATTTTTTCTAGTTCTACAGACTGGTATTAAAACCACTGGATCAAAACAGAAACAGACTAAAGGCCCTGGTCACTGCCTTTTAATAGGATTGCACTGTAAAAGTGCTCATCCTTGGCTGATCGTACTGCATACTTTCACCACAGATGCCATTATTATAATATGAATCAAGAAGTCCCCTCTGCTGAATGTTACGACCTAGCAACTTTACTTATTTGCATATTTAATTCTATACAAACAGAAAATAACATTACTGTAAAGATAGAATGTTTTGTTCGGCTACACAGAAAATGATTTACATTATTTTAATAATCCTTCCACCATACCTCCTGTTCTATTGAAAGGTAAATGTCATGTTTTAGCCCACTGAGAATTATAATTATTTCTTGAAAACTCCTGTTTTAAAATGAAAGACACTGAGAGACAGCTAAGTGTTGAGTTGTCAATGTGAAAACATAATCAGATATAATAACACATCTGATTATGAACACCCATACTATTCCCAAAGGGAAGTCTGTGTTTATACGCTCTCATGTAATCAAGATAAAATCATTATGTGTCCAAGTGACAGGTAATCCTATTTTTTAAAAAAGCAAAAATGCCTTGATTTTAATAACCTTTTGAATGCCTTATAATGGAGGGCAAGGTTCTTCAATAGCTTTAGGTGTGTGGCAGCAATAACAGGTACCTAAGATATGTAAATTTGCATGGGGGGGGGTGCATGTCATATTTGTCAGGCACCTGACCAAGCAGCAGAAAATAAAGATACATGAGTGAAGTTAGTCTTCTCAAATCTCTCATGGCTGCCTTGAAGCAGGGGAATTTCTCCAAGCCTTTAAATGCATTATGGATTTGTCAGACAGAAGTTCTACCTATGGCGAAGGCTGGACTGCATCACTCCATATTGCAGATGGCATATTGAATCACTGCTTGTTCCACTGTATTTAAACCAGTGTAAGATGAATCAGCGTGATCAGAATTCCTCATTACTTCACCAAATTATTTCAGTCAGGCAAGCATTTTCTTTTACTGCAAGATTTCAAAGTATCTTCAAATTTAAATTTACAGTAATATGAAGAGGTCCAAGGGCAGGCATTTTCTCCTTCATTTTCTTTTACTTTTTAAAAATGTAATAAGACTGAGAGCCTAGAAATACAGCTCCTACTGCACATTTTCAAACCAGGTCCAATATTGCCTCTGGAAATAGTACTATAAGATCATATTGTTATATAAAAGACTATCTCTTCCTGCATGTGCCTATCTAGGCCTTGAGATTATCATCTGAGATTCTTTTCAGAGTACCCCTTTAAAGGAAGTAAAGATGGTAGCTACTAGGGGAAGGGCCTTTTTGGTTGTGACATCCCAATTAGGGAATCAGCTCCACAAAGGAATCACCTGACACCTACTCTTTGTTCTTTGTGGTGCCAGGTAAAAACCATTTTATTCACCCAGTATTTCAACAGCTTAAAAAATTTAACTGGTTCAGCTGTTATACCTCTGATTGATCTAACTGAAGTAGCTATGCATTTATTGTTGTCATTTTATCTAATGTATTATTTTTGGTTTGAAATATTTTGATTATTATATCTTAGTTGCTATTTTATTTGTTTTATATTTTAATGTTGTGAACCATCCCAGACAGTATCTCTTGATTGTGTACAGTGTATAAATTTAAAAATACACACACACACATATAAATAATAAATATAGCTGTCAGTTCTCAGCATGATTTTAAAATGTATGGCATGAGCCATTCTTTGTCCTCCTTTGGAGAAGCTTTTATATTTCAAGACATTAAAGCAGGCATGTCCAAAGTCCGGCCCGGGGGCCAATTGCGGCCCATTTTCAAATTCGAGCAGCCCGCAGCCTCTTCTCCCCGCCGGCTCAGCCTGTCACTCATCCCCGCCGGCCGGCGTTTTTCCCTTCACCGCATAGCGGTTCCCGCAACTGTCCCCTGCTGCCTCCTGCACCTTCAAGGCTGGTGGTCATATTTCACCAGAAGATGGCAGTTGACCTGAGTCAGCACTCTCGCCGCGTGACCCTTGTGACACAAGGCTTGTGTGCCCATTTCTAAAATGGCAACTGTAACTAAAAAAAGGAAAGTTGACAGTGAGGGCCGCCACTTCCAGGACAAGTGGAAATTGGAGTATTTTTTCACTGAAATATGAAACAACTGTGTCTGCCTAATTTGCCAAGAGACTGTGGCTGTTTTCAAGGAATTCAATACCAAGAGGCACTACCAGATGAAACATGCTAACTACAAGAAGCTAACTGGGAACGAACGTGGTGAAAAATTGAAGGAACTGGAAGCTGCTTTAACAGCACAGCAGTGCTTTTTCACAAGAGCCCACGAGTCAAATGAAAATGCCACAAAGGCAAGCTACAAGGTGGCAACGCTGATTCCCAAGCACCCTTTTACTGAGGGTGAATTTATTAAAGACTGTGTGATAAAAATGGTGGAGAAAATTTGTCCTGAGAAGCAAGAGTTTGCCAATGTTTGCCTAGCTCGTAACACTGTGGTACGGAGAATTGAAAATGTTTCATCTGATATTAAGAGACAGTTAGAGGCAAAAGGAGTGGAGTTTGACTTTTTTCGTTAGCCTGCAATGAAAGCACGAATGCATCTGACACTGCTCAGTAACTGATTTTTTTGAGAGGAGTGGACAATGACATGAATGTGAGTGAAGAGCTACTTGACCTCTAGAACCTTAAGGACCAAACAAGAGGAACAGATTTATTTGTTTCTGTTTGTTCCACCGTAGATGACATGAAACTACCGTGGAATAAAGTCACTGGGATTATTATGGATGGCGCACCTGCCATGGCTGGCGAGCGAAGTGGATTATCAACCCTAGTCTGTAACAAAGTCAGCAAAGAAGGAGGCAAAGCTATAAAACTCCACTGTATTATTCACCAACAAGTTCTCTGTGCCATCTCATCACCATCTCATCTCTGGCTGAGGAGTTTCAACAGCACTTTTGGGATTTTGCAGCTATTGAAAAGGAGATCACGCTTTTTTCATCTCCTTTCTCTGTGGACCCTGATGATGCTCCAGACCACCTGCAGCTGGAGCTCATTGAGCTACAGTGTGACGCCAAGTGTTGCATTCGGCACCAACAGCTTCCTCTTGTCAACTTTTACCACCAGCTGGATAAAGACAGGTTCCAAGAGATTTGAACATTTGCTAAGAAAATGCTGAGCTTGTTTGGTTCGACATACTTGTGTGAGAAGACATTCTCGGTTATGAACATTAACAAGAACCGCGTGAGGACAAGACTAAGTGACTTTCACCTGCGTGACATCTTGCGCATGAAACCCACTGTTTTTGAGCCAGACCTGGCCTATATAATGCAATCGAGATCTCAGTATCACCCTTCACATTAGTGCAGTTAAGTTATTTGTTTAGTCTTTCATAAAATAGTTCATTTGCATTTAATGTTAATGGTTCAAAGAATGTCAGGCTGAATGGTCGGCCCCCACACATTTTCACCTCACCAAATCTGGCCCTCCTTGCAAAAAGTTTGGACACCCCTGCATTAAAGGATATAAAAACACTAATGGTTAAAAAGGCAATTGTTACTACTACTCTACTAATATCACCACCATGCAGACTCTAGAAGGGAGATGCAAGGAAGAAAAATATATATTAACTGGGCTTGACTTATAAACATTCTCAAAGTTTGTTGGATCTATGTTATGGCCATGTCAGATTCAGCTTACAAACATCAGTAAGGGTGCAATCACCTGATGACACCAGCTGGCAGGAAAGAGATATAGTATTTTTACATGTGAATGATATTTGAAAAATAGTTTAAGAGAACCAATTCTAAGATAAACTGACCTGATCCAGTGCATATATCAGTGTTTGCACTTCAGAACGTTTTGTTGTAGTTCTCAACAGTTCTCGAGTATCAAAAATCACCTGAAGTACATTTTAACAGATGATAGATTTGGGAAATATATATTTATATATAAACTTTTTCTGCTGATGTTTGAAAAACATTGCCTAGAAAGGGGATTGAATAAACATATCTGTGAACACATGAAAAAGTGATCAGGAGTAAAAGTAGCCTGATTTCCTATTCCTAGCTGTTTTTAAAAGGAAAAGATCTCTAATATAATGATTTCCCACCTATAGTTTATAAAAGCAAGGTATTGTAATAGTTTTACCATTAATCTGCCCTGATATAAGCTAGAAATGACTCCCTAAAGAAACAGAGGTAATTTCACATTTGCACCACATCTTAAGAACAATGGATTTGACCTGGATTGGGGATTACTATTTTTGCTTGGGGAAATCATGATGTAAAATCCACTCAAGATTGTTTCCCCAGTATGAGTTAAAGCATTCTTGATGGGATGGGCCTGAACAGGGGCTTGTATATCACCTCCATCATGTACTCTGCTGCATGATACTTCCCCCTTCTCAAGGCTCCTAAATCCTTATGGCAAATATCAAGTAGCAATGTCAGAAGATTTTTGCAGTTGAGATCACTGCTAGACCATCATTACAAAAGGACACTGGTTCTGCTTCTGAAGCTGAGGCTGGGCAACCACTTAGCCCCCAAGAACATCATCTCCAAGAAGACAGGCCAAAAGTATTCTTTCAAAATAAGTGCTTGGATACAGAGAAGGACTCCTCAGGAGGAAATCTCTCCTCTTAAGTTGGGCTTTTCCGCATGGCCTGCGATGAACTGGGTGGGACCCTAGAACCTCTGTTGTAGAAGCCTTCACAATGAAACTGCATGGTTTTTTCTGTTCTAGAACTCTGCTCCTTGCCTTGCCTTGAACATTTGTGCTACTGACCTTGGACACCTGCTTGACTATTTCTTGAGTGTGAATTTTATCTGACCTTAAGTTTGACCATTGCTTGTGTTGTGTCCTCTCCTGCCTTAGAGTCATACTAAGCTGGATTGAAACATTCATGCTTAACCATTCACTCATTTTGTTACTTTGCCTTTTGGTTCACTCCATAGTTTGTTCTAATGCTGAGGCTGATTCAGCCACAACAGGACATCTAGCTAAGAACTGGACAAACAGGATCAGAGACAAGATAAGGCCCCTCAGGTCTTATCTTGCAAGACTATGTCTATGATGTTCATTACCTATGTACTGCAGCCACTCCTAGAAGAAAGCCAGGTGTAGATGAGGAGACAACTGCAAATGGGGAGCAAAATGTTTATAAAAGCAAATACACATTATTCAATTAGGTGCATTCCATGAGTGTTGAGTCAATAATTATTTATAATTACCTAGCAACTGTGTTGCATTTCATGGCAGGGGAGGGGGGGAGCTCTGTGTTTGAACTGCTCAGTGTTATTACTTGCAGTGTTTCTGTATATGAATACAGCTCTGTTAGATCAGATCTGGACTAGCATCAAGAGTAGATATGTGTGGGCACCTGTACAGAGCCCAAACTCCAGTAAGGACTCCCTTACAAGAGCTCCTTGAGCGTGTTCTTCTTTTCCATTGAAACTTGTTTGTTTACCTGTGTCCTCTTCTGGCTCAGGCATGTAAAGAAGATGTAAAGAGGAGAACGTGGTGTCCTGTGCCCTGTCTTCTCATTGGTTTCTGCCTGTTGAGCAAACAAGTAATAGCAATGATGGGAAAGAAGATAAGGAATAATGACCGGGGGGGGGGTACTGTGGTGGTGGGGAGGAAGTCCACTGATGGTATGTTGCTGAAGAGCCCTCAAGAACATGGGACCAGCACTGGATCAGGCCAAAGGCCTAACAGGCATTCTTTACCCATCAAGGTTAAGCAGATGCTTCTGGGAAGCCAACAAGCACAACAATACCCACCTTCCTGTTCCCAAGCAACTGGTACTGAAGTACATGCTACCACAGCCCTCCAGACAAGTAGCTGTTAATAGACTTATCTCCCATGAAACTGTTTAATTCTCCTTTAAAGCTTTCCAAGTTGGTGGCCATTGCTTAATCTTGTGTAAGTGAATTCCACCATCACACTACACATGTGTGAAGAAGCACTTCATTTTGTTCCCTTCTTTCAAATCTCCTCCCCTTTAGCTTTGCCAGATGATCCAAATCTTTGCTATAATGAGAGGAAAGGAGAAAGAATTAAGTATCTGATTGCTGCACATCATTCAAAAATTTATATCCCTCCACCATGTTCCTCTTTTACTTGCACCTTTGCAGAGCTCTAACCTCTATAGGGTTTCCTCCATTCTTGTTATCCTTTTGATTGCTTCCCTTTGCTCATATTCAACTCTAACATAGCTTTTTAAAGCTATAGCAATAAGAACTATGCAGAGCATTTCAACTGTGGCTACACCATGAATTTGTCTGGAGGCATTGTGATATTGGCAGCTGGTATTTTTGATTTCCTTTTTAATGATGTCCAACATAGAATTTTCCAAGGCTTCTGGCAAAGCCCTTCATCAAGGACCACTTAGCAAACATTGTATCATTGAATAACAGAGGTCCTCCTTTGGTATCTTGTTAATGAACAGGAAGAGTAAATGGAATAATTCTTGTAATGGAGGAATATAAACAGTAAGATCCCACAAAGGTTAAACACTTTGCTGTTTCTAATAATTCAATAATTCAACAATGCTAATATCTTGTACTAGGTAGTGAATCTCACTTTCTTTGATTGGTTCCAGTGCCAGCTGTTCTAAGAAACAATCCTATGTATATTTAGATAGGAAAAATCCTGCAACTTTGTGTTTTCTATAGCCAACCATGCCATCTGAGGGAATACTGAGAGTTCTTCTCTCTGTATAAAAAGCAACACTTTTTAAGGCTATATATAAATTTTACCTCTTTGTTGTAACTACAACATGGATTTATCCAGATTAGATGAGGCTAACTGAAGTCAACATTATACTTTCTCCTTTCTGCCACAATGTCATATTCCACAGCAAGTTCGCACTGAGGTTTTTGATCTGGCACCAGATACCATGTCCCTTGATAGGACATTTTCACTTTTGGGGTTTCTAGTTTGGGACATGATGAAAAACATATTTTTTCATTGGTTTACTCACAGGGGAAGGGAATGGTAGATGTAAAGTTTTCTGCCTTAGACACGAGAACATTTTAGCTAGCTTTAATTATTGCTATACACCTTAATTGGAGTAGGATTGGGAGGTGCTGGACATACAGACACCTGTGGGGTGGGAAAATGTAGTCAAGATGCTACAGGAAATTATGTGGAATAAGGAAATAACTAATGGGGAAGCATGCTCAGAACTACATCAGATGTATTGTGTAACCCTAAACATATTTATTGATAATAAACAATTTCAGAGATGAGGAAAAGGGGATGATTCAGTGGGCAATAAGGCAAAGAAGCTGGAGAGGTTAGGATATGACCTACCCTGAATCTCTGTTAGCCTCCATTCCTTCTTCCCTGCTGGATCACTTTCGTTTAGTAGGCAAAACCTGGTCTAGCAAAAAATTAAAAAAAATCAGGATGGGAGAATTGGGAAGTAAGACCACCCTTACTACTCCAGTTACCCTGAAGACCTCCTCAAGGCCTTAGCACAATTATCAGAAGCACAATTGACAGGATTGTGCCCTAGGTTTCCTTTGTCAAAAAACTGAAGATTCATAACAGTTTTCTTTCAACCTTTTGGGTGTCAGAGTTCCATCTATAAATATATTTCTCAGCATGTTCTTGTGGAAGCTTCAATAAAAAAGTGTTTCCTGCCCTTCTCTTTTTGTAAGTACTGTGAACTTTCTATCAAAACAGATTAACTTCACTGTGAGTGACTTGGTTTTATAATTTTTATTTATTTGAAGGAATCATTTTTCTTCATGCTGAGATGTGTGACAAACAGTAAATGTTTCGCTTGCGATGAACTGGAGATATTTATCAGATACAAAACTGTTCAGACCTGAGATGGCTGAACTGGCCAAAAGTATAGTATTGAAAAGAAAAGTACTGTAGCTTATGAGAATTCTTAAGATTCTTAATTCTTTTAAGTTTTGAAAATCTGGAACAGTTGAATATATTGAGTATCTACTTCTATATGTTACAATTCTTATCTTTAAGGTGAAATTGGCATTTTGTCATTGGAATTTGAGCGTTACTTTTGTTAACTGAAGAACAGATTTATACAGATGTGAAAAATATTTATTTAAAATACAGATCTGAAAGATTTTGAGATGTGAATTATAGTCCTTCATATTGGAACACCCATTTCACTTCCATACAGCTGTAACTCCATGGATGCTGGAATGTGTAGTGTGTGTTTTCAATCATGTATATCATTTCACCATATCTAGGCATTAAGTCACATGGCTTTTCCCATGACAATGGCACATTTTCCTTGTAAGCAATAATTTGTCATGTAGATTCTCGAGGCAGTGCAGAACAGCTATATTTTAAGCTATTTTACATGTTACAATTTCTGTACAGAGCTGCTGTCTTACTGAATAATTTTTGGTAGTCTGCAGAGGGTCATAGTGGCTAAGAGTGGAGCACTTGGGCTCAGGAGATCTAGGTTCTAGTCCCCACTTGGCCATGGGGTCAAAAGGGTGACTTTGGGCCAGTCACGATACTCAGCCCAACCTACCTCACACGGTTGTTGTGGGGATAAAATTGAGAGGATAAAGATGTGAGCTACTTTGAGTTCTTTGTAAGGAAAAAGGCAGGATATCAATCTAATAAATAAATAGATAAATCAAATGTCAAGGGCTGGTGTAAATGGGAACTTGGATATATTACTTCAGAAGCTTCAGGGGAAATGAGATCACTATATTCTTGCTAATACATTCTTGACATAGCCAGTTAAGTTAAACCAGGTGAACAAGAAGAAATTACTTTAGAATAGCAATTGACATAAAGTTTCCTGGGTTGCTGTCACTACATGTTTCTGAGTTAAATCCATCCATTTTGTTGCAGGTTTAGCTTCCATAGTAGTGTCTCTGGCTTCAGTTTCTCCTCCCAGATTTCACCTGAGTTAAGGTTCACAAAATTGGCTTGGTGTTCAGTCTCTTAATGGCATCCTAATCCTTTGGAATAGCAACTCCATCACAACAAATGAGACAGATAAATTTCAAGTTCTTTTCTATGAACAAGTAATTACCAGTTCATTCCCTATTGAATTCCCTCTGTTCCCTTTCTGTTTTCCTTTTCTTTAGCATTCTGTCCTTGTCCATGTAGAATACGCTGACAAAACTAAATGTAACAGCCACATAATCACCAGATTGCAGGAGGTACAGAAAAGAATAGGAGAAGAATCTGCTACTGGATAATTACGCATTGACTCTCTTCTACTTTTTTTTATTTTAACTAGAAAATATCTTGAGGGTGGTGGTGGGGAGAGAACAGCAACAGCAGAGCAGTGGAACATTTCAATGTAAAATGTAATTTCTGGCAATGTGTTTTCTGTGACAAAGAGTTGCCCAATGACAAACAATTCACTGAGAATGTGTAACACAGACACCCAATTGGCTTCAAATATTTGGTGGGGAGTTCAGCAGAACACATTTCTGATGATTTTTCCAAGATTCTACACGAGCGAGATGGAGTTTGTTCAGGGTTACCGGACAGTTTCCTTGAAACAAAAATGTTTGATAATGTTACCTCATCAAAATCCTTGAAGGTTAACATATTTATTATGGGTATGTGGATGACAATCCTCTTCAGTATATATATGTGTATGAATATGCATACATGTGCTGAGTAGGTGGTAAATTATAAGTAATGAAGTCAAAAGAAAAGGAAGTGTTACAAGTACTGACAGTGACAATCCAGGTGGAGCATATTATTACAGCCATGTTCACATATGATTCTGCACATCAGTAGGAAATGCATTGAGTTATACAGGAACATAAACATATTTATTATTCACTAAGTACCCTTTTTAAGGCAGTATACAATGAAATAATAAATAAATTTTCTTATTAAAATACCTTATTAAAAGTGAGGTAATAAAAAAAACAAACCAAAATACAATATGAGCAGAAGTCATAAAATGTCATCAGTGGAAGGCCAGAGTAAACAAGCAAATCTTGCAGAGTAAACAAGCAAAGGCTGTAATGATGAGGTCTGGTGGACCCCAAATGGAAATTATTCTGGGGGTAATGACACTGGGGAAAATGGCACTTGGGTTTGTCCACCCAAGACTTGCGCACCAAACTGCACCGAACAAGTGAGCAAGTGAAAAAGTCCTCCTTTGCTAATCTTAAAGTGTGGGCAGGCTGATGAGCGTGAAGACACTAGATAATTTTTTCTACTGTTTTAATTTTGTTCTTTTACATAATTTTAATATTGGAACTAATTTAAATATATTTTCCCTTTTGCATATTTCTGTTAATGTTTTAATTGTATAAGCTTCCACTACTAGTTTATCATTATAATGTTTTCAACCAATTAACTCAGAACATATATTAAGCCACCCAGCCTATAATTTTTCAGGTGTTCTCTAGATTCTTTTTTTCTTTTTTCTTTAAATGGTATTACTTTGACCAGTTTCCATCCCTCTCATACAGAAGGCGATATTCTGGTATTTCTCTGCAGGATCAAAGTATAGGGGCATATAATGAATGCTGGATAATTGTTATTGTACTACTGTGCAATAACATAATAGAAATACAATAGCTACTTTATATCAGAAACCTAGAAAATGCAGCAACTCAGCTAGTGTTAAAGCTAGATAGGCTTCAGGACAACAATGGAAAACTTCCAGGAGAAGTTTAAGGAGAAAGCTGGACCGGACAACTTTCTGATGACGCAAGCTCCACTACTCAGCACTTCAAGCTAAAAATCCTTAGTCAGATCTTGGCATATCTACTTTATTCTTCCTTTGAATCATTAGATGTCTTATTTTTCCTAAGTCGACCAAGGATGGAAATCCAGATTTGAGCATATTAGTTTTGGCTGGGTGAGGGTGCTTTCTCCTTTTCTCCTGCTTCATGGACTAGATTTTTCCATGACTACAGTCTGTCTGTCCCTCTGTTTTATGAGTGAAAATGGAGGAAACAATGGAGTTGTGTTCAGAGTCTGCCAACCAGAATTGGCTAGCAGGGACAGTCTCAGCATAAGGTGCTAGTTGAGCAATAAATAACTTTTCATAGTAGAATTCAGTGTACTGCCAGCAGTATTCAATTTTCACATTAAGGTTATTAGTACTGGAAACAAATGCCGACATAATAAAGAACTTAAGCAACCCCTGGATTGAAGAAAGTCACCGGGTGTTGCTGCCCATGCTAGCCTCTTGACTTCTCTGTTCTCTGGCTCACAGCACTGAGTTAGCCAGCTGCTCTTGTTCAAACGTGTCTCTTAGGTAATACTCTAGTTCAGCTTCAGGTCATCATTATCGGCACTTGGCCCAGAGTTTAAATTAAATGCATATTTCTGGCAACTAGTAATATACTGTATTATCTGTTAAACTGCTTGCCTAACACAACAAAATGCTATATGATAAAACTGGCAGTCATAATAGTAATAGTAATTACTATTTTTCAGGTTGCAAGATGCATATTGCCATGGGTTGCACATTGAATCCATCTGCTTTCCTAACATTTACATTCCTTTCCCACCTTTGCTGCCCTTCCTGCTGGTGGTCATTATGTACTGCTTGCTTTTCTAACATGTTGCTCTAACTCCAGGGCCCTGTCCAGCCAAGGCACTACACTTTCAGATTCAAAGATACTTAGGAAGCAACAAGACCACCTGTGTCAAATATGAATTGCAGTTTACTTAATACAAGGTTGGAATGTAGATGCAGATTATTAATAAACAAGCAAAAGATAAGATTACATTGCTCTCTTTAGTCACAGGGATTCCTGAGGTAACAGATGTTACTCCCAGGTTCTAGTACTTCGGTTCCAAGTGGAAGCCAAGGATAACAATACCCCTTGCAGTTCCCTTCTCCCTCTTTTTCAGAGATTTTCAGTGTGTACAAGCTAGCTCCATTTCCTGGGAGACAAGGGAAGGGAAGCTGAATCCTAGCTACCCCAATTAACGTCATCAAGAGTGAATACAAGCATCCTTATCTTATGGATGAGGCAAGGAACTCAGAGCCCTTGTGTAATCTGTGCATGTCTCTTTAGAAATATGTCCTGCTGAGTTCAACTGAGCTTGCTTTCTCAGTAAGTGTAAGTGATTGCAGTTTAAATAAGAAGGATGGCGGGAGTCACTCATTACTGGGGTCATTGTTGTTTCCAGGTTTTGAGGTCTCTTGGGCATGACACCCCCAATGGGACCCCTCTTCAGTGAGTCTCACTTTTCTCCTCCATTGTCACCTGGTGCTGCTCTCATCTTTCTCATCATTGTTCATTGGTTGCCTAATAAGCAGAGAGCAAGTAGGTGGTAGTGTTTACTCCTCCTTCTCACTCCACTGTTGTTTGGATCAGAGCAAACAGTAGGTGAGCAAGCAGGTTGTGTTTGTGAAGAGGAAGGGCTCCTGACAGTGAGCTCCTGCTGCTGTAGGGGCCTTTGGCAGGTACCCAGGCATGTCCACCTTGGTTACTGCCCCAACAGGTTCATCATGCATCCTGGCGGAACCTGTCAGACAGGCATGTCTGGTAGGCCTGGGCATGGCTGATGGCATCAATTTGCGATGAGACAGACTCCTTCACCCCCAATTTGGGAGGCTTCTCCTGCAGATATTTTGCTACTGTTTTGGTCTATTCATGACTTTTTGGTGATCCAGTAGCTTTTGATACCATAGTTCTGACCAGTCTAGCTATAGAACTGATGTAGGTGATGTGGTTGCTCTGGGGACTTACGACTTCTGTGCCACTCTGTAAGAATGATTTAGCTGAGGTAGTAAAAGGCCTGTATATAACAGCTGCAAATCAATTGGGGTAGGGAAACTAAAAATACTTCTCAGCAAGGTCTCCAAAACGGCAGACATTAATTTTATTGCACATTATTTAGTGTGTGTAAATAAAGCTAAATGATAAGCAGCCCCGTCTTTTAATTAATTTTAGGCTGACAAAATGAACTAGAAAAACAGCAATTAGCATGCAAGAGTATTTAGGCATAAGGTTAACTATGGGAATGAGCCATCTAATGCAATATGCCTAAAAGAAAAGAACTTTGAAAAAAATTCATTTTATTATTTCGGAATAATAATGATAATGTATTTTTCATAATTCCTGTCAGCAAGCACAAAGACTAGAAACAGATGTAATGAAAAGCTGGCATGTATGAAATGGGAAGGTTGTACATAGCTGATTTTCAACTATAAGCAGGATTCAGAGCTCTAGGTTGGTTTCTTCTCTCTCAGCCTAACCTTGCAAGGTTGATTTGAGGTGGGGGTGAAGTGGAAGGGACCTGCTCACTACACCGAACTCCTCAGAGAAGGAGATAAAAACATGAAAATTAAAAATAGCAAGGCTGCTGCATCAGCCTTGGATATGAAGGACAGCAGCCTGCTTATGAACATATACGTAGGTCGTATGAATCTAATTTTGGGAAAATAAAGCATACTTCACCAGACCATGACTGCAGCATCACAAAACTCATAATGTCCCAGTGATATGGTGCTGGAAATACCAGATGAATCCTAGCAAACACCTTTAGGATTGGGATGTGAAGAGCAATCCTTGTGCTAGTAGAGTAGCTAGCATGTAGATGGGGCAGGCTGCTCTTACACGGAAGAGGATCTCACAGCAAACTTTTGTTTGTGCCCTTCATGGAGATAGAACACAATTTGAAAAGCTAGTAGGGAATGAGGCATATTTCAGCAGAAAAGGACTAGCCCAAGATATTTTGTTGCCTAAGGTAAAGGACAAGATGCTATCCCCTCTGCTATATGCCAAGCACAGAAACCAATCAGACAAGTATTGTCTCTTACTTTAGCAGGGCCGCCTTGTCCACCACACCTGAGCACAGCAGCAAGTGTAGGGAATGTAGGCCAGGCCACATGGCACACCCACAGCTTCAGATGATGTCATTGCAAGGGGACTGGACACATTTTGGGGACAGAGCTCTCAAAAACTGTAAATCGTCATGGCAATATGCTGTCTCCAATATCAGGCAGTGTGCTGGTGTATACCAGTTGCTGGGAAACATGGCAGGGATGCTGTGTTGAACTCTGTTTTACTTGTGCGTTTCCCACAGGCTGTTGACTGGCCACTACATAAGCAGTATGTTGGCCTAGATGGACATTTAGTCTAATCCTGCATGGCTCTTATGTCTTTACCTTACTGCCACTAGGGATATGCAGATAAGCAGAACCTGAACTTGTTGAAGTTTTCCAAATTCTAACTTGAATCCCTTTCCAAATTGTGTCCATATCATATTATGATTTCTTTTTTTCATGTGTGTGTTGTCACACATATTTCCCTGAATGGATGCATCAATCTTGGAAAGCTATCCATACTCGCACCATTGATTTACGTGTGTTTGTATGAATTTTCCAAAACTCTGCATGCCACTGATTGCTAATTTTTTGGTCTACAGCTCAGAAATGCAGGACTTCAGACTGCATCCAAGTTTGAGGTTGTCTGGGAGAGGCAAAGTGGGCAATGGATTTCTTATATGCTTGTTGCTGCTTGCTCAGTGCCCCATCTAGGTCCTGCCCTCTGCCTGCCAGACCAAAGTGGCACTGATTACCCTACTGAAAAATGCCTGCTAGAGTGCTTTCCACAGGCAAACTGCCTGCCTGCTTGCTCGGTCAAGGGTCCTTTCCCAGTGGCACTCTCTGCGATGCATTGGTAGCAGACAGTTCATCAGGGCAGTCAGCCAGCCCAGTGCAGGCAAACACTCCACTTTCCAGGATGCAGGCTTGGATAGGTGGGGTGGGGTTTTGGAAGGAACAGTCAGGTTTCAAAGACCACTGACAATTCCTTTGCTATCCCAGCATTCTTTGCCTGAGATGCCTTACTCTGCCTAATGGTCAAGCTGGCCCTGGCAAAGACTTATGCTATCAGTGAGCAGTGGGAACAGAAAGCAGCACCCAGCTGCCTGTTTTCATTTGTCAGGGCCTGGCAGGCAAGCTGAAGGAAGGCAAATAGCCTACCATTGCCTTTTTCCTCAGCTGAGCCTGGTATATCCATTAGAACCCCTCTGCTGCTATGAGGTCCTTCAAGCACAGCTGCTGCAGCCACTGTCCCAAAGCCAGTTCCATAGCACTCAGAGAAGGAAAGCAAAAGAAAGAAAAATATTTCCTTTGTCCTGCCTCTTCTCCTTTCTCAGTATCTGGTTTGTTGTGGGCTCACCTTTGTTCACAAAATGTAATCCCTTATATGGCCATAGTTCAGTTTTTCTTTGATTCTAATAACAGTAACCAAAATGTGCCCCATCATCCAGGCTGAGAGGGAAATAGAGGTATGCTGCTCACTGTACTTTACAAAATGTGTCCTTTTCTGATGGGTTGATTGTACCTCGTGGCCCAAGAGGTTCCTCAGTGATGGAGCAACCAGGCTATGGGACATGTGGGAATGCAGCTTGAGAAGGATGACATTCAGATCACACGTGTTTGCCACAATAGGGTTCTGCCTTGGTAAGTCAGCTCAATTGCACACAACAAGGGAATAAAAGTAAAAAAGATTTATTTGCAAAATACAGGTCCCCTGCACCTGACAGTCACACAGAGCCCTGTTCAAACTTTTCACTTCATTTCTACAACTTCCCACACAAAGGCTGTCAGAAGCTCTAATTTGGTTGGCTATGATTTGCTGCAGTACAGGTCTTCTTAATACTCCCGCTCACAACTATTTCTGCCAATTAAAATTTGCCGAAGCGCCTACCTTTATCAGTTAAAACCATGCTTGTTACTTGCAGTTTCTCATTACCTCGGCCTTCCTTATCATTTCATATGTGTCCTGTACACATGAAGGTTATGGCTGCTGGAGCCCATCTGGAAATCATACTGTGGGATAGTGTGACTAGTAGAGAATACTGTATTTTAATGGGTCATTGGATGGAGAATAGGCTTCAGCACGTGGGAATGATGGCCAGGTTTCTGAGGTCTGTGTGCAGCAGATGGCTTGGCCCATATCATTGTGTACCTCTTGCTTGTTGGGAACTCCACTGATACCTCTGGAAGGGCTGCCAATTACACAGCCAGTTGTTGATTTTTAATACCTAGGCCTGTTGCCAAACTGATTTGTAGAAATGCCAAAAGAGCCCTGCTTGCAATAATTTCTTAAGTGAAGTTGGATTTCAGTTTTTAAGTGAATGTTGTCCAATTAATGCTCATATATATAACTAAACAATGCTACCAATGTGCTCAGCTTCAGCATATAATTCCACACACTGTTGCATGCACAAATTCTGTTGTTCTGAGGTGGGAATCAACACACTGATGTGGCTGTGGTAGCACTGGGGATAGTTAGGATTCTCATCTGGGCAGGACCCAAACTCAAGGTGCTGCAAGCCAGACTCTGGCATTGTGATCCTTTGTCCACTCACTCAGATCCAGTGGCCACTGTCAACGTGGGAGGAAAAACCATGGATGCTCTCCCTTTCTTTCTAAATGAACTTTTAAAAAATCATCTGGTGTTTAAGGAGAAATATTGGGCAAAGCAGCTACAGCCTCTGCTACTACTATCATCTTCCAATCCCTCTAGACTTCTTTTCAATGTACATGGAGGGGAAGGACAACTGGAGGCTGTAGATACTGTACCTTGTGCAGGATTTCTATTCATGGCCTTGAACTAATCTCCTCTGCTTTCAGGGCCAAGACCCCTGTGTTCTTCTGCCTGACACTGACACTTCCACCTGTCACTTCTGCTATCTATCACCTGTGTCTGTCCGCCCCATGAAAGGGTTCTGGAAATTCCAGAAACGGACATTTTGTTCAGGGCCCTATCAAACATGGCACCAGCTCTGCAAGGAACAGATTTCTAAAACTTGATTTGTGTGTGTCTGTGTCTGTGTTTAATATTAAAATGCATTTGTATCTTCAGTCTGCCAGCATCAACAAACATCTATTCATGTTTCTCAGGGCTCCTGTTCCTGAAATAAAGCACTTTGTAGATTCAGCCAGTTTTCACCATCCCTTTGGATTGGTGATTAATTAATAAATTTCCTTGAAATGAATTTCTTGTGAATTGCTCCAAGTTGGAACAGGGTCTTTTGCAACAGCTTTTCTATCATTTTTCTTACCTTTTTGAAAATATAAATGCTTTGTTAAAACAAAAGCAAAAAACAAAACAAAACAAAACCACACACCTGAGAAAGAAAGTTGTCTGGGGCAATTCACAGAGAGGCCATTAAGTTGGAAATGAGTTACTAATCCTGCAGCTTCAATTAATAGGAAGTAATAAAACTGCCCAAATATGCAAGCAATCAACTTTTATTTGAAGGTGTCAGGGATTATTCTTGAATTGAAATTACTCATGAGTGGACATAGTAGAAGGATCCCAGTCATGGATCAAGGAGTCTGATATTGTGCTACCTTAAATGCTGTTGCTAAGTCCAATGTTAACCAGGCTTCCATTGAAATATAGAAAAGCAACTGTTAATAGTGCTAAATTGTTCTTTTGTAGAAGCCGGCGACCTGAAATTTATAATGAACCAATGAACAAATTGGGAACTGTTGCAATGGAGAACATGTCAGCATAGATATCACAGATGTCCAAAAGAAAGTCTCTGTACTATATAAAATTTGCATGAATATGTAATCTATGAACAAACCAAGTGTAAAACTTGTGGTGGAAGCAGTATGTTTTGGCAATGATTCAGAGGGTAAAGATTAAAGATCTTGAGTAACGGATGTCTGAGACACTTACTTTACTGAGAAAGTTATGAATAATAGAATGGTTGATCCATAATTCATTTGCAAATAGAGTTTCTGTGCTTTTCCCTTTCACTTACACTAGTGTCAATGAAAAGTGTTGTAATAGTGGAAAGCTGGGGTGAGATGACTATGATGAATAATATTTCTTACGTTTCAGAAAATTGGTGTGAATTTTTATTTCCTTTTCATAATCTTACCCTTGCTTGTTATTTGTAATTGTATCTTTTAATTCTCAATAATCACAGAATTGGTGGTGCTGAGTGTAAGTTATTTATCTGTTGAATTATCTCCCCTGACTCCCAGTGTGACAGGAAAGGATCTTAAATGTTGTGTATTATGAAGGTGAGAAATCAAAGGGAAGCAACAAAGTTAGATATCAAAAGGAAGTCATCATTATTTGAAAATGAGATGATTCTCATATTAAATGACAGTTGCAGAGTGTCAGCTGCCTTGAACTTATTAGCATTTCAGTGGCGAGCCCTCACTTAGAAGGACAGGAAGACAACAGTAGGAAATGTATTTTAATGTGATATGTTTAATTTTGATTTAGTATTTATATCAGTATGCGCTATGCAATCACTCCTAAACCTTCAAAGCAGGGAAGTTCAAATTTAATTTGCACTTGAGACAAACGCACATGAAGGATTTCAGTCAATACCGTGTGCTTCATTGTATTTCTGTGCTTGGCATTTGATATTCCTTTCTGACAATTCAGTTGCATACAGTATTTGCATGAAGAGTTCCTTTTAAATGTCAGAACTGAGGCATCATGATAGGTGTTCACTTGGATTAGCACCTTCAAGAATTTCTTGACTTTTAAGTGAAGATGTGCAATGGTATGTTTGGCTCCTGAAATTCAGAATATTTCTTTTAAGCCTGAAACATTATCTATCGACGTGTAAAGTTAGGGTTCAATACACATAGTAATAGATCTTTACTTAGGAATAGCCATATCAAACACAGTGGGATTTTTTACTCCTAGCTACTACAATTTGGATCATAAGGAACAATTTGAGAATGCTCACACAATGCCATCTATGCTTGATTTCCCATCTTATGTGCTCTCTATTTCTTGCCTGCTTCCTTTC
This sequence comes from Varanus komodoensis, assembly GCF_004798865.1. NCBI lineage: Eukaryota > Metazoa > Chordata > Lepidosauria > Squamata > Varanidae > Varanus > Varanus komodoensis. Next base: position 20,369,550 of record NW_025335589.1, on the reverse strand, counting down.
ACAGTAACTGGAGTGTCTTTTATTTATGCTGTTTGGTTTTTCCTTATTTGATAAGGCCTGTTGATCATTCACTCCCCAGAGTATATGCCTCATAAACATATAACTGTATTCAGGCAAAGTTAGTTGCACTTTGATGTCACTGGGATGTGGTGGGAGGGGCCATAGCTGAGTTGCAGAGTACCTGCTTTCACCTTTACAGGTGGAAGGTCTCATGTTCCCCTTTTGACATTTCTGGTAAGGGTAGGAAACAGTCTTTCCTGAAAACTAGTCCCTTTCAGTATCAAAAGTACTCCATGGAATGGACCAATTACCTACTCAGTATAAGGCTGATTCCTACATTCCTATGATGTAAGCCATAGCCTCCCTCATTGATTTCAACAGCAGCTAAGTGCAACTAACTTGGTTGAATCCTATCCATTATTTGGAAGTTCTGCTGCGATCAATAGGACTCTCTTCCAAGTATAATGACTTTCATTGGGTCATAAGAGAGCCCTGAGGTGATAAATTCTCCTATATCTGTTTGAAGAGCACGTCTTTCACTTTCTGCATAGTACTCTGCTAGGGATCTGCCAAGAATAATCATGCAGTTCAGCTAGTCTTGAACCATCCTGTTGTCAGTTTCTCTTTGCAGTAAACAGAAGCAAGAAGTTTGGTTGATAAATTATTTGCTAAGAATAATTGGCCTTGCTTTGGTTAGTGCAACAGTTTCCCTCTGACATTTAGCTCAGCAGTTCTGACCATTGTAACCAAATGAAAAGTTGTCCACAGCTGATGCAAATTGGTGGAAGCTGAAACAGCTTAATTGAGAGAGAATAATAAAATCTAAAGAGGTCACAGTCCTTTTAGTGAATGAAGCTTTTTCAAGGAGATTTATAGCACTGCATCAAAGCTCAGGAGGCATCAGGCTATCTTCTTCATTAATCGGAAGCATGCCTCGGCCCTCTTCCTTGTTTATTCAGTTGTTATTAGAGCTCAGCTATTTGTTGCAGGTAAAACATGATTTAATATGCCTGAAAACAACAAAATTAATAATGCATATGCTCAATCTGTTTGAAGGTGTGCTTCATTTCCTCAATGCCCCAATCCACTTCCCAGGCTTGGTGCCAAGTTTTACTGGGGAGATTGGTCTTCAATCAGACAGTATCCAAAGGGGACAATATGCAGGCCAGGGAAGGAGAAGGCAAAAGGGATACAGAGAAGAAGGAGGAAAGGCTAACTGCTTCTGGACAGCCAAACAGGGAAGAGTACTCCTAAACCAAAATATTGCAACTAATAGCTGTGATTGATCTTTGAACTGATGCGTTCAGACATGCAGCAGGCTGAATTAGTCTGTTCTATTTATCAAAAATCTGGCAGCGAAGACTGAGTTTTTCTCAGGATGCACAGTATCTCATTGCCCAAGGGGAAAGAGTTCTTTCAATAGTATATGAAGATGGCAAGGTAGCTCTGACAAGGTGCAGACCACTTGTATCTGGTGACTGTAATGCTTCTTCACTGGTCTGGAGAATATGAAGGTCCAAATGCTCCACCATGTTTGGACAGAAAAATGCCCTAAACCTCCTAGCAATCTCTGGCTGGGGAATGTTTGGAACTGTAGGATTGTGTCCTTAATTAATATATAATTGTTCTGCTGTATGTATTCATCCATCTTGCAAGAAAAGAGGCAGCAGAAGAGGTCTCTGGAATTATTGTGCATGGTCTATCCTTTGCCAGGTATATTTGGGGGCTTGGAATGGGCATGTTAAGTCCTGGGCATGCTAAGGAATTAGCTCAGGAGAACCAAGCAACTGAAGCTAAAGTACAGGGCTGGCTTCCAGCACTGACCCCCCGCCCCCCACCAGCTTGTTTAAGCTGATTAAGTTCCTCTGGGCTGCCTAGATACATGTACTTTATTGATCCTAATCGAGAGGAAGTTGATTGGTGCAAGAATCTTCTTGGCTGGGTCCACCACAGAGGGAGGTACAGGTGGGGCAAGTGAAAAGGAGCTTTATCCTGGTTGCTTTTCCCCAGACAGTCTCATTTGTTTGCTCAGATTTATTCTGGTCACTGCTATGCTAAACAGACCACCTACCTTCTGGGCTTCTCCTCCCAGATCTCCTATCAGTCCCGTACCTAGGCTGGTCAGTTTGCTGTGTACTGTGTTTGATGGATCGGCACCCTTAAAGGAAATGGGAGTCATCCCAGAATACAGGTAATTATAGGTCTTGGGATCTCTTTTAGGAGCACTTCTACAGGTGAACTGATTAAACAAGTAAATAAAAATAACACTGGGACTGCGCCCTCATGCACACTTACCTGGGAATATTTCATGTATACATGAATAGGTCTGCAATACACAACTAATTTCAACAATAATTTCAGTCTGAGGTTTCTCTGAGCTCCTGATGAGGGCTTTTTTTTTTTTTTTTGACAGCATGCTGGTTCCTTCCTTTTTTCCCATCCTGGAAGATAGTGGTGGTGGAAGTTTGGGGGATGTGAAGACTCTGGCAAGCCTCATGAGTACCTATTAGACTCTACATTCTGCATATGGCAACAGCAACACGTAGTGATGTCAGGAAGCCTGGGAATGTCTTTATTTTTATTTCTACCTTTTTATCACACCTTTCTATAAAATGTTCAGGGTAGTAAACAAGCATGCAAAAATTAGAACATATCCAAGATGCTCAAGTAAACATTATTAGCCAAAACGTTTGCAATTGGATCCAGCAGGAGCAATCAAAATCTGCCAGACCTAATAAAGGCCACTGAAAAAGATGTCCTGGTTCTAGTGGCTTTCTTTGCCTGTGTGGTCCACTATTTCTGTTCCAAAACAGCAAAAGTCTGTCCCTTAAGCACCACCCTTGAGTTGATGAAAGGATACAAGGCACCCAGCACAGGATCTTTAGTGTCACTTAGATTCATGCTAGCAAAGATGATTCTTAAATACTTTGGTTCTAAGCCATTTAGAGCTGTAAAGGTCAAAACCAACTCTTTGAATTGAACCTAGAAACAAATTGTTTAGCAGAGTAAATGGCATACTAATGGTGCTATATGTTCTGGTCTATCTGCCCCATTTTATATCCTGGCAGCCTCATTCTTTCTGAACTGTCCTTAAAGACAGCCCTATATAAAATTTGTTATGGTAATCCTAACCAGACTAGGACATAAATGACTGAAGTCATCTCCAGCAGACTCAGTCCTGATTGCAGGCTCAGTCCATATATCCATCCCCCAATATGCTGTTATGGATTTGATTTCTGTCATCTAATGTTTTTTATGGGGTTGAGTTTTGTAATGAGAAGTAATGTAATGCATGCTTTCATGTTTCCTGTAGCAATTCTGTTTCGGTTATGGTTGCATTGCTAGCTATTGCTTATGCCCCAAGAAAGAATAACTGATCATTCCAGTTCAACACACTGCTGACATTTTTACTATTTATTCATGCAGTTCTAAAAACCACATTCTTGATATGTAGTTGCTGGTGCTATTTTCATATTAAAAAACAACAACAACAAAACTTTGAGGACTTCAGTGGTTTGTCGTTACGTACTGTCAAGTCAGCTCTAACTTATGCTGACTTGAGAGAGTATCCGCCAAAATGTCCTGCCCTTGGTAGTCCTGCTAATCCTTTGTAAACTCAAGGCTGCAGCTTCCTTCATGGCATCAGTCCATTTCATGGTTGGCCTTCCTTTTCCTCTTCACTTTCCCTAGCATGACTGTTTTCGCCATTGAATCCTGATTTCTCATGATGCTCCTAAAGTACAACATTCTCAGTCTATATTCCATTTTTCAGATGATAGTGCATGTTCGTAGAACCTGTTTGGTTGGGTATATATGGCCCTGAAATTAGTCCAGGAGCTAAATTCTATTTAAAAAACATGTTGTATGCAGAAGTGAAAAAGTAAAGGATGGCATGTTAGTACAATTCCTTTGGGATACTGCTTGGCAAACCCTATTAATAGTAATGAAAGTCAACAGTTAATCCTGGGGCGTTGAACTGAAAAAAACATTCCCCTAAGTGCGTCAAGCAATGTTATTTTCATATCAAGTAGTTGCAAGTGTATTGATGTTGTTCCATAAAACTTAACATCCAATAAAGAAATTCCTAGATGTGTAGCAAAGGTGATCATGGTGAATTGTTCACTGGGGAACTTCACAGTTTGCTGTACATAATTTTTATTGATGAGAAAGATGTCAGGTGCATAGGATTGGTACAAAGGTGGCAGATCCTTGAGTTGCTTCCAATTCATTTTCAGATTATTCTAAATATTTAATTAGCCATAAATTTTTCAGGTAAGCCTCTGTTAGGACTTTTGATCAAGAATGTGTTTTCCATGCACTGTCTTTTAACTCCATTTTCAAAGGTATGAGTACACAGCTCTCCATAGTGTAACTGAATCAGGCAGACAGTTTTTTTTTTAAAAAAGTGGTATTCCTGAGCTGATGCGAGGAAGAACAGAATTATTTGCAGTGGGAGCATTGACTAGTATTTTGCTGGTGTTTCACACACAAAAACCAGTGGATCACATACCTGCATCTTGAAACGTTTATTCACTCTGACTGGGAGATCTCACTGGGCTTGGAAGTCCTCTGCCAAATGTCTATTGTAGTGAATCACTTGTCTGCACTACAGACAGTATATCTGAACCCTTGGTGGTATTTGCAGGGATGGTGTCTACAGCAAGTATATAAGCATCCTAAGCTTGAATTGATTTTTTGGGGAAAAGCCTACATCCCATTCGTTAAGTAAACACATGCTGAAGAAAGTCTTGGGAATGTTCCAGTCAGGCCACTGCTGAGGTGAGCCAATATCTGATGGCAAAATCAGCCCTCGGGGATTATGTGCAGAGTCTAGTCCCAGTAACTCTTTCTCTGAAGTTGCTTACATACATGTAAGCATGGACAGGCACTATGATTCCTGAATGGACTGTTCATCCAGTGCTGGCATCAGGGGTCCACACAGGGAGGAAGATGCTGTGGGTTCAGGGGGCTCCATTACTGCCCCTGCATCCTCCTCCCAGTCCCCTTGACCAGCTCTGCTGGCAAAAAGGAAGACAGTGGCTGAGTTTTTGGGACTCATGGAATGTTTTAAACTGATATTCTGAGCAACAGCAACCTGAACCAGTCGGACGCTGCCCTTGTGGGTGGGCACAGCCAATGAAGGCACAGAGTGGTCTTCATGTTGCTCCTGCACTCTTGTTGCCTGGTTCTCCTCCAAAGACTGCACCTGGTTGGTTCATTGCTATTCAAAATGTAGCTGAAGAGAAATACTAATTAATTGTGGGCTTTGAGGCCTCATTGTCTTGGTTTGCCAGGACTGCATCTCTTTGTAAGTGTGGTCAGCCAGGTGAGAAGCAGCAGGATGAATACAAGCCCCTGCCAGGTGAACAAACAATAAAAAATGGAGGGACAGTGTACTGACTGCAGGTAGGGTCGGGTTGTGGATTTTGACAAATGGGTGGTGGGCTTCAGGGAAGGTTTTGGCACATGGGCAGACAATCAGCTTTGGGTGATGATAGGCTTAAGCTGATAGGCAGGTGGTGGGCTTTGACAAGTGGGCAGTTCAGGATTTGGGGAAAGGGCAAGGTAGTGATATGATGGGCTGTGCTTGGCAGCAGGGAACAGGCAGGGATGCCCTGGCACCAGATGAATGGCTCCAAAGCTTCTGGCTTAGCCTTGAAACAGGTGGGTTGTTACCTCCACCCACCATTCTCCATCCATCCATCCATCCATCCATCCATCCATCCATCCAGTTTAGCCAGTTTTCATATGATTGCACATTCTTTTCTTTTTTATGAAGATGCTAAAAAATATAGAAGCCAATCCTGTGATTATCATCATCCTAATAACCCCCCCCCCATATACATTTATTTGTCAGTTCCTAGCCCACAATGCAAGTTGAAAAATCATGGTTAGTACTGTATTACTTGCATAAGCCACCACAATATCCTATCAAACATTCCAAATATATAAATAGGAAAAAGCTAGTGACAAGGCATGAATGTAATAAAGGGAGGACAAACATAATGTTTGGCAATCCAAATAATGTAATTGCTTTTCTGCAGCAGCTTGCATGAAATTGAGACATAAATATATGACTATGCATGGAAATGTTACGGGTACTGCACTGGAAAGCTACTGGCTTGTTTGATCTACTTTCTCCAATGTTGAAGGATTTTTAATTTTTCTGCTGATATTTATATTTGAATCCCCTCAGTCATATCAATACTATCATTCATACAAAGCCAAATCCTCCAGAACTTCTGATTTTATTGATATCATGTCTTTAATACTGATTGTCACGTCTACATTTCTCTTTCCTTCTATTGTGGGACCTGTCTATGCTGCCTGCTTGCCACTGGCTAGAGTTATCTCATTGCCTTTGCAATAATATATGCTTATACTTCAAGCAATCCAGGTAGCATAATAGTATGCAAAGCCCCGAAACACTCCCAGTATAGAACAGCAGTGAAGGTCATTCTTGGGGTATGTCTGTCACTAAGGGGCTGGAATATAAGCACTGTAATCTCACTTTGTCATCTTTTGCTACAATCGTTGCATTCTCAACTTTTTATTTCTTGCATTGCTCGTTTGATGTGCTCATCATTCCTGAATCCTGTCCCACCCACTTCCTGCACTTGGCAACGTAGTGGTACAGGCGGTCTCAGTTGTCTATGGGATTTCCAAACAAAATCTGCTAAGAGAACTTTGGCTAGTGGGTGGTATAGAATCATAGAATAGTAGAGTTGGAAGGGGCCATGAAGGCCATTGGGTCCAACCCCCTGCTGTTGCAGGACACCAGGTTACACCATCCTACTCACCTTGAATGTCTCTAGTGTGGGAGAGCCCACCACCTCTCTAGGCAGCTGGTTCCACTATCATATTGCTCTGACACTAAGGAAGCTTTTCTGAATGTGGTTCGTTGCAGCTTGACTTGATTATTCTGTGTCTTGCACTCTGGTATCAGCAAGAAGCAATCTTGACCTTCCTCTTTGTGACAACCTTTGATGGATATCATGTCTCCCACCCCAGTCTTCTCCTCTCAAGGCTGAACATGTCCAGTTTTCTCAGTCTCTCCTCATAGGGCAGCGTTTCCAAACCCTGTACTTAAATTCTAAAGTAAGTATGTTCTTTCCCTGGAAGCTCTTTCCCCATCTCACCACTTGAGAATTTAAAACTGAACTGTTGATTTTGGATATTTCATTTCTCACTATCCATTGATAGTCCTGTGACAGCATAATCAGAAACAGGGGGACAGGAAACATTTTCCCCTAGTGCAAATTTCTGTAGAGATGGCAGCATTTCAAAACCCTTGTGTCTGACTCTGAAGAAGACACAGGCTGAATTGAGATAAGCTGAGGGCCAGAGAGTGAGGGAAGGATACAACGTAATCAGACACCATCTGCCTCCAATCAAGAGAGCAGGCCAGGAGAACAGCAGCATCCAGTGCCTGTTCAGTTGGGAAGATTCCCTATCTTTACATTAAGTTCAAAGATTTAGAAGTGCAAGTCATGTGTGTCACCTTGTAAGCATCTGGTGGAGCTTCCCGTTTTTAAGGGAAGACGAGCTGCACAAATGCCTCCACTCCTGCTCATCTTTAGGTGGCAGATTTTAGGGATGAAAAACTTGCTTGGCTCATCTTTGAAAACTCTTACCAACCTTCTTCATGAACAGAATGGAAGGCATTTGAGATTTAAACAATTCCATTGAGGGTGGAAGTGACAGTTTTGTCTATCCAGGCAGAGAACTTCGTGTGCTTAGCTCTTAAAAGCTCCCTTTGAATCCCTGTGTATTCACACATTGCTTTTCCATATTTATTTGCAAACAGAATTTAAAGCACTTAACAGAACATAATATTGTGCATCGATGGTCCTTTCCATGGCCAAGATCTTTCTGTGTTTTTTACACTCCTGCCTCTCCCTCTGCACCAACTGTTGCAAGTTCAAAGGCACCAAGGATCAGCAACAGTGACAAACAGCAGCAGGACAGGAGTGGGAGGGACACACAGGTTGAAGCACAGGATGGAGAGTGGGTGCTCTAGCTCCGTGGAGCAGCCCTACAGGGGTGTGGATGGTACCCCAGTGATGGAGGCAATAATTGTGCTGCTCTCGTCTCCATGCCTCACCACCCCATTTCTTCAGGTGGTGCCAATGAGCTGTGCTGCTGCTTGCACAGCTTTTGGAACAGTTAGCATGTTCCTGGAATGGGCCGTCAAGACCAAGTTTGGCAGTTCCCAAGTGACACAGTACCTGGATGATCTTATGTTTTCTGGCCCAGCAAAATAAGCAGCTTGCTGACTTTCCAGGAGCTGCCACAGTGTGTTGGGGTCTCTTTGGCAAGCAACAAGACTGACTAGCAACAAGGCTAGTTTAGTGTGGAATTCAGCTGGATTTACTGTCAGATAGGCATATTTATTATGCCTACCTGACAGTAAACTTGCCACACTGAGGGTTCTCAACTGGGGCTTTCCTGAGCACCAAAAATGTTTCTCATGGGAGCTAAAGGTCCTTTGGGGCCACCTTAATTTTCCCTGAAGGGTAGTGGTGCCCAAGAGTGCATTCAGTGGCCACCTGGAAAGGGTCACCACGAGAGTGCCACCACTCCACCACTATGTTAGGGTCATGAAGGATGATTTAAAAGTGTGGCTTTCAAGTGTACAGAGTTTTACTCAAGTAGAGTTTCACTTAAGCAAGGGCACTTAACTGAGGGTGTGGATCTTCTGTTTCAGTCAGATGCATCAGGCAGCCTGGATTTGGGAGGCTGTTACTGGAGCAGATGTGGTGTGGAGAAGTGGCCAGAAACTTGGTCATACCAGGGATCACCAGGGAACTCACATACCTGGAACTTGGACCTTACATAACTGGAACAGCCAATGGGGTGGCTGAGTACATTTGGTAAAAGGAGTTCAAAAACAAGCAAGTGTGCTTTTGGTGTGACAACCACACAGTGGTATGGTAGTCAAGGAACAAAAGCAGAGTTGTGCATTTAATGGGGAGGTTTGAACTTGTGTGCATGTCAACTAACATCCTTCTCAGCACAATGTGCTGCAGGTGTAGAGAACATGAAGTAGACACAATACCTGGAAGGTTTTTGAGCTCTGGCAGAGGAACAAGGTCCAGTCCTCTTAGGAGATTTGGACACTTGGTAACACAAAATACTCAGTTCAGTTTCTGAACTGGATTTCAGTTCAATGGAACCATGAAATACTTTCGGGTATATAGGGAACCATGAAAACAGCAGATGTTGTGGCAGGATCTACCCATGTTCTAGTGAATCCTCTCCTTATTAAAGGGCCACCTTGAATGCAGGCTGGAGTGTGGATTGGATAGCAGGCATTCTTTCCAATTAAAGGATTTTTCCACATGCCATATCAGACGTAACCATAAAGTTGTGCCCAAGTTAAAGCCCAGAATCAACTTTGAATATTGTATGCTTGATTTCCATAGAACGGCTACCCTGTTGGATGCTCTGGGCACAAGAAAGTTCTGTCAAGCAAACACCTTTTCCTATGTTAATTAAAAGTTTCCTGCTTCTAGGTCCTAACTACTTCACTGCTTTCTCTTGAAAGATGACAATTCCAGAAAAAAAGTGCTAGTGTTGAAGCAACCACTCTCATTTATAATTTTGAATGATTCTATGCAGAGAAAAATGTTTCTATATTCATTTTATTCTTCAGCACTTAGCAAAGTAATGAGTTAAGTGCTTGCTGTTCCTTCATTCTATTTAGGCAGATTATTCTCTTAACAATAAATCATACTCAAATTATGTGGCAAGCAACGACCTGGATTTCAGTGAGATCTGCTTCATTATCATAGACTGAACACCAATTAGAACAATACATTTCCTTTTCTTATTTTCAGATGGAAAATTTTATGTACAGTTACCATGGGCATAACCTGATGATTCTCTGTAAGCAAAGTTACTTTTTTTGTTTCTGTCCAATTCTTTGCATTTGCATCAAGGAATTGGGGACGAGGAACTTATAGTCTCAGAAGTGTCATCAGATCCTGTTCTTCCTTTCTTGATAAGTGCATAGAATAACTTAACTTACGTACATTACATGTACTCCCCATCTTCCTTTTGCAGGGATCCCAGGGTAGCTTACAGGAGTTTCCTCCTCTCTGTTTTAACCTCAAAGAAACAGCCCTGTGAGACAAGTCTGACAAACAGTCAGAGACTGGCCCAAAGTCATCCAGTGAGCTTCATTGCCAAGAGGGGACAAGAACTTGGATCTGCCAGGTCCCCAGTTCAACATTCTGAACATCATGTGCCCCATCGGCTCTCGTAATAACTGCATGAACAGTGAACACCCAGGTTTCAAATATCACCTCAAGTGAAACATTTTTTCATAAGAGTTGCACATATTTAGCAGAGGTCATCAAGTGTTAAGTAAGAAAGTGATTGGACTAATGTGATGCACATGTATGTGTGAACCAGTCCAAAGTTTATCACTGGGATATTGTGGTTATACTGCTCCTGAGATGTGCTGGCTGTTGGAAGAAACAAAGCAATTTCTTTGCTCATATTTTTGGATCTAGGAAGATACATAGCCAGCAGTCATATTGTCCCTAGAACAGAATCCCATGAACTATAGGACTGATCATAAACCTCCTTCCAATGATGGAGATAGATATTAGATCTTGGACTCCAACTGCCTGTTCCAATGAAATAATCCATAACCTTCACTGCTTCAGCACCATGTTGTCAGAGGGGATGAAAACAGAAAGGACTAGGAGCATGGTATGAGTGGAGAAGGGTTCTAAACTATCTAAAGCCTAAATGTCATGTCCCTTGGGTACAAGAGATTTATGGAAGCCCTGGACCTTGTCCTTTCATTGCTCATAGACAGGGCACAATGTACAAAAATCTATCTTTTGTTTTCCTGGACAAACAGTACTTAAAATCCTCAGATGATACTTGTACAGTAAATATGTAGAGAAAAATCAGAACAACTTCTGCATTGGAATCTAAAAAATGCTTTAAAACATGCTTTTTCTTATTCAATCAGTATGTTTCTAATTTGGATTGATTTCATTTTTATGATTTGCATAGGATAGATATTGCACTTCAAAGTTTTAGCCAAAGTATTTTGATTTATGTTTCATTTTGTAATATGGATGCTTTTGCATAAGCTTTTCTGCATTCCATTTTGTTCTCTGGGAGTTGTGTCAGTGATCTATGAGGCAACTTATCTGAATACCTTACAACTACAACAGGGATGAAGAATCCATTTTTGGAAATAAAGCAATATGTTATGTCTCTGATGTGTTCATATTCATGCTATGTATCAATTTGATCATGATATGCTCTTTTGTATTGACAAGTTAAGATTGTTTTTTTTCTTCTTCTCTTTTTGAGCACTCCTTAGAACACATATCAGTCTTTATCACAAATGGGCCAGAAAGTTTCACATTTATGCATGTAATCCACATTAACTAAAATGAGGGTATTAATTTTTAATTCTAATTTGTCCTAAAAACTGGTTAACACATATAAGCCGATTTAAGAGGATGAAGTGGAAGATCTAATGGTGCATATCATATCCAGCTGAGACAGGATTTTTAAGATTTAAACTAGCAGATGTGCACATGTGCGAAGATTTGTGAGCATTGATACAGCACTTTAAGAACACTGAAAAAAATAAAGCTTAGAGATTTAAAGGAAGGGGTTGTTCCAACTGTAACAAATGGACAACTGTGAGTTTTGGAAGCACCATTTTGTGTACAGATGATTATTTCATAAAATTATGGGAATTATTTTACTTTTGACACTATTGTTGCAGTAGAGATGTTCAAGGCTTTTGTTCAGTCCACTTTTCAAAGTCCACTTTTTTCAGTCCACTTTGCAACCTAATTTGCACATCCTGGAATAACACAGAGATTGGAATAGAGCTATCTTTCAGATTTCACACTTAGCTGCATTTTGAAATGCAGTTCTCTGCTCAATAGAGCTGCGGTCTTAAACTTGCTTGGGACAAAATCCCATTGAGATTGATGGGACTTACTTCTTAGCAGAGAAGTGCAAGATTGCATTATCAGACATGAGAAGTATATGCAAAATCACACATTTAAATAGATTTTTTGTGCAGGTGTGTTAAATCAAAAAGTCATACAGAAAAGGAACCATATGCACTCGTAAGAGAATACAGGCGAAATTGACATGGGCCAGAAACTGATATATTGCTTTACGGAGGGAGAACCCTGTTAATTTCTCTCCTATGTCCGAGCTGTAGCTGCCTCATCTGCTGATCTCACACAAATTGGTGGTATAACTGAATTCCCTAGCTTGGTTTATAAAACTGGGTGATGTGTGCAAGACAGTCCCGTGGACTTGTTTCCTGCTAGACCCCCATGCAAACACTCAGCTCAAGGTAGGCTTAGTGCAGAAGGATGGTGTCCAGGGACCCAATCTGATGGATTACCCACCACAAACTGGATTCATAGAAACATAAAGTGAGTCAGAAGGGATCTCCTAGGCCATCTAGTCTGACCTCTAGCTCCAGCTGGCTCCACTCATGACATGCTTACCATGTGCATGTCCAGCCTATCCTTGAACACCCTCATTGATGGAGCCTCACCCACCTCATGTAGAAGCCGATTCCATACCCTAGGAGTCCTAACTGTCAGGAAGTACTTCCTGGTATTGAAAGTGAACCTTGGTTTCCTGAGCTTTGCTCCATTGGAACATGTCCTGCCCTTCTCTGCAGGAGAAAACAGGTCTCTACCCACCTCCTCATACACTGCTTGCCCTGCAGGGTTCAATGAATTCAAAGCATATTCTCAAAGAAACACACATACATAAAGTTGTGGGAGAGAGAATGCCTGCAAATTGTGCTATTTTATAAGTCCTAATGGAGTTTAGACAACTTATTAATAGTAACCGTGATAACAATTGTCTCATATCTAACAATTGAAGAAAGTAAGCTGATTTATCATAGATATGAAAAGCACTTTTAAAACTAAAATCATAGCAGATCTTTTTATATAAAGAAGTGATGAGAGGAGCAGCATGCATTGGAAATATGTCAAATCTTGTCCAAATCAGACCCTACAAGATTTGATCTATGTTAGGGATGCAGCAAGCATTTCCGAAGCTTGATGTCCAGCATGAACCTGTTGCAGTTTCAAAGCACTGGAGATGTGCCCTAAATGTGCATTAGGTCCATTAGCAGGGGATTTCTTGAGCGCAGAGAGTAGGTTTTCTCAGTGGAAGGTCTATTCCCTCGCTTCTTGCCTGGTGCTTCTGCCTCGGTAGAATTCCTTTGAAGTTTTGCTGGTGTGCATATGAAGTGAAACTTTGAACTTCTAACTTTGAAATCAGGAGGGTTATATTAATAGTATTTCTCGCCCAAATACTTTAAAAGGGACATTTATAAAGCTGCCGCTGCCACCTGCCTACCACCCTGTTTTATAGAAACTTTCTTCTCCATCTATTCCTTGTCAAAAGTCTTAGTGAAGCATAAGAATTCAACATATGCACAAACTTTACAAACCACAGGCCTTAGAACAAGGACAGCAGACACTTCTAAAGTTCTAAAAAGAGCATATGCATCACCAAAAAGAGGACTGAAAGAGAGTGTGGGACCTCTCAGCAGCTTTTGAACTCTTGGCAATGGTATCCTTCTGGATAGGTTGGCCGGGTTGGGAGTTGGCAGTACTCCTCCTACCTGGCTGAATCCAGAAGGTGGTGCTGGGGAATTATTGCTCTGCATCATGGCAGTCATGTCATGGGGTACCACAGGGTTCCATCTTATCCCCCCAGGCTATTTGACATTTACATAAAACCACTGGGAGAGTTTATTCAGAGGTATAGCTTGAAGCATCAAAAATATGCAGGTGTCACTCAGTTCTATCTCTCTCTTTTTTTTATCAAACCCAGGTGAGGCAGTGGCTGTTCTGAGTCAGTGTCTGAGCTCAGTAATGGATTGGATGAGGACCAATAAGCTGAGACTCAGTGCAGCCAAGATGGAGGTACTGTTGGTGGGTAGACCATTTGTCCAGTTTAGAAACTTTCAACCTGTCCTGGATGGGGTTGCATTCCCCCTAAAGGACAAGGTTCAATAGCTTGGGGGTGTTCCTCGACTGTGATTGTCATTACATTCAGAGGTGAACTCAGTGGCTAGGAGAACCTTTAATTAGCTTAGGCTGATTTACCAACTATGACTCTATCTGGACAGGTAAAGCCTGGTCACACTTATCCATGCTCTGGTAACCTTCTCTTTGGATTACTGTAATGCACTTTATGTAGGACTGCCTTTTTAAATGGTCTGGATACTCCAACTGATTCAAAACAGAGCAGGGCAGCTGTTAATGAAGACCATATCACTCCAGTCCTCTTTCAGCTGCATTAGCTGCCAGTTGAAGTCTGGGCCTGATTCAAAGAGCTGATGGTAACATTTAAAGCCTTAACGTTTGGGACCAGGTTATCTGAAGAAATGCTTTGCTCCATATGTTCCTACCCTAACCCTAAGGTCATCCACAGAAGTCCTCTTTAGGGAACCACCCCCAAAATATGTAAGAGGGCATGACAACTAGGAGAAAGGCCTTCTTAGCAGTTGCACCTTTCTCCAGAACATGCTTCACAAGAAGGAAAACCATCCTTGGTTTTCTTTTCAGTGCCACTTTTCAGTGAAAACTTTTTTATTTTTGAGATATTTTAATAAATAAGATCTGTTTTTTAATCCTGTTTTTATTGTATTTGCTGCTATTCTGTTTATCAATTCCCATTTGCTGTAGGTTGTTTAAACATTGGTGTTATTGTTGTTATTCATTTAATTATTATTATTGTACCACCATTATATGTTTTTAAAATTATAAACTGCCCAGGGAGCACAATGTCTATGGAGTGGTATACAAGTATACAAATGTGTGTAAAATCCGCACGTGCTACTTTATAAGTATAGGTGCAGATTTAGAAATGACAGTTACAATTTAATAGAAAAGCAGCACATCTCATCATAGTGGGAAAGACAGTGACCAGCTAACCTGTTCAGTCTACTGTCCAGGTATCAATTTTGAAAGGCAAATGTAAGGGGCACGCTTCACGGTTCTTTAGTTCTATCTAAACTAGATCCAGATAGGACAAACTTTCTAGCAGAGCACATTGTCTAACTGAGCCCTCTGCTCTGTAAAATGGAATGCTGGCCAAACTATCCTGCTGGCTGAAGAGTCCTTTGAGAGGAATATGATAAGAGCATGTGATCCAGACAATCCCTTAGGCAGAGTACCTACAGAATGAGAGCTAGTGTAGCAATCGAATTGTTCTCAGTCCAGATTCTTGAAAGAGATGTTCAAAAGGACTAAAATGAAGCATGTGTGCATTGTGTGTAAGAAGCTGTCGAGCAGCAGGAAATTCCTACACAACTTGGACATGTTCATTAGAATCCATGTAGAGAAATCTCTTGTGAACAACAGAGTATGCACTGATAGTTTTCTATGCCCAACTGGGAACTCTGCAAAGGTAAATTCTGAGTTCCCAGGGATAACTGAATTCTTAAGGGCATACGCTGTACACATTAGGCTCACTTTACATACTGGATGCATGGGACAGATAGACCAACCTGCCAAGTTTGTGTTGCTCAATTTTGGGTTTTTCAGTTGCTCTTTTTTCAAGTCATACATTCAGTTCTTCCTTAATTTTGAAACTCAGGTTGAGTGATCCCAAGCTTAGATTTTTTTTTTTTAAATTTGCTTGGTAAAATTCATAGGCTTTTTGTGCACATATTCTGTGATACATTCATTTTTGTATGGATTTTTGGAAGCAATTTCTTAGATAAAACAATGCTAAAAATAGATTCATACACATGTGCATGCACACACTGCAAAATTCAGAGAGGTGCAAATTTCCAAGGATAACAGAGTTTTGGTGTGCTGTGGTTCTAAAGCGTGAAATCACATATATTTGCATTAGAACTCTAACTGAACAAATTTCTTCTTGGTCTTTAATGCATGGAAGAAGGGGCCTGCTGTCACAGTTCTGCTGTCCCTTTACCCTGCTCTGGAAAGGGCTTGTTTTCCCTTGGACACTACTGGCTGAACCAAATGTACCGATGTTATTAGTAAGAGCTTGGAAAAATTCCCGAGGATCTGATGGGGAACTGAGACGATTGCCTGTTATAGCTGGCAAGCATTTAAGTGCAAAAGATAGAGGAAGGAATTGTCAATACAAAGGCCATGTTTCAACTTGATCCTTGGCAAGCTGTGCAAACAAGGTGAGAAGCAGTTTACTCCCTTTCCCCCATGTTAGAGTGGCAGCACAGGGAAGTGTTTTTCCAGTCTCACCCCAAGGCTTGCCCATGTCAAAGAGATCAACATGGGGTATTCAAATCTGACATTTGACAGATCTAGGCCCTAATGAGCAAAAATGGTATTTTAGTGTTGCTGCAAGCAGGGAAAGCTGTAGGAAAGTTATGACATTATTTGGCTAGCTTTTCAATGTACACATTGAAATGACTTGTAATGAATATAAGTAAAAAAATCAGGAAAAGACACTTTCTGTCCCCCAATTTCTTCTCTTTGTGCATATATTATTCTCAAAATCTGCTGAAGACCTTTGCAAAGAAATAAAATAATCTTCTGGTGGGGATGGTATGTGAGTGAGTGATAAATTTTGGTTTCTTAGATAAGAAATGTGCATTTTTGCAAATCTTCCAAAAATAGTAGCAGATCACTGCCTTAAAGAGGGCACATGGCTTCTGCTCACATTCTGAACTTTAAGGAAGAACAACATTCAGCATTAAGGACTGAATTGGAAATGCACTGGCTAATCTGACATGTTGGGCTATATATAACTTGCATACAGAGAGAGAGAGAGATGAAATAAGAAGCCAAATATATATAGTGAACACATTATTCCTAGCAAGACTGCTCTGGTCACAAGTTTTAGAAGAATGCGAGAGTTTATGACTCTGAACTGCACAGATTAATTTAAAGGTGTAATAAGAGTATCAATTCAGAACATCGGGAAGTACAAATTCATATTTTCAACTGAGTACCAATGGCCTTTCCAAATTTTCTACCTATTTGTGGACAAAAATGGGGTGGGGGTGGGGGAAGCAATCCATTTTATTGAATTTCACCAGGGAAGAAAATTGTTGGAGATTGTGACTCAGTTAGCAGCGACTGTAACATTCTTCTTTCCTACTTTGTGTGTGTGTGTGTGGGGGGGGGGGGGGTTGCTGCTGAAAATGACAAAAGAAGGAACTTTATTGCCAACCTACCCAATATTTTGTATCCCCTGCAATTCCCCAGTCCTTGTGTTTTCTAGGGAACCATGGAAAATTGAGAGACACCTCCAAAAGAATAGTCAAAGGTGGAGAATATTCAAAGAAAAAATTTGCACATCGATGGGGATGGCCAAGTTGCTGCTTCAAGTGAGTGCAAATCTTTATGTAGGGTAGTTAGAAGGGGACACAGAGGTTAAAAAGGGGGAAAGAAATGTATTCCTCAAATCCAGGTGAGGCAGTGCCTGTTCTGCATCAGTACCTGGACATGGTAATAGACTAGATGAGGACCAACTGACTGATACTCAATCCAGACAAGATGGAAGTACTGCTAGTGGATGACTTGGCTGCCTAGAAGCAACTTTTTAGGCATTCCCTGGGATATTCTTCCTGCATGTGGTGAAAGCGAAGTATGCGATACCCTTCTTCTGTTTGGCTAATCTGCTTGTTCTCACAATGATTGAGATAGAAGACGTTAACTTAGATGTGGAAAACCATGAGGCAAAATATGGAAAGTTGGCTGAGGCAGGACATATGCAGAAGAGAGTGGCTCACAAGTCAGGCCACTAATAATAAAGATACAATGCACATTTCAGTTGTTGTGGGAATCTCTGATTCTCTCCTCAAAAGGTAAATACGCAACTTATCTTGTGTAGCTCCTGAGTGAAAGGAATTGTAGCAGGAAGAGATCTCAGCTGGCTTTCCATGACCATCTCCCTGTGTGCCAAAGTGTTATAATAATTCCAATGACACAGTTTTGAGTAGCTAGTTATGCCATGTTTTTAATACACTTGAGGCTTTCCTAATCCAACCTTTTGTTCTCTCTGTGTTTATTTCCTGAACTTCCCCTTCATCTGAAACACCAAGCAGTTTAAAGAAGGGGAGAAAGAAAGTATACTTATGAAATAATCTCAAGGCAGTTAAGTAATCAAAATGGGGCAAACCTAGTCAATACTGCAGCACCTGCAAAGAATAATGGCACATTTCAGGATCACAGGAAACTCAGTTTTAATTCCTAGTCCATATTCCTCCACCCACGAGCATTCTAATGTGTTAAATCAGTATCTCATGCAAGAAAGAACCATCTGGCAGAGATAAGATACAGTAAGGATGATCTCTTAAGGGAGGTTTGTGCTCAATCCTCTTTGGATGGGCAGGTAAGAGCTGTGACATGCTTCATAGTTACAGACTTAAATCATGGCTCAAAGTCTAGAAAGCTGTTCATGTAATTCTCTCGTTTGCCTCCGCAGGTAGGTTTGGGAATTTAGAGCTTATCTGAGGAGCTGTATTTTTTTTAAAGCAACATTAAAAACCAATACAAGTGAGGCATAATTAATTCTTCGCGCTGGTGTTTGTTGGAATTTACATTGGTGTATTGATTAAAGCAATTTCACAACTTCCAGTTAATGGGCTGGGATGGATTCTTAAAACGTCTGTATATTCTTATTTATGGGAGGATGTTGGTGCTTGAAATGGCCTTAGTGCAACACAAATCTTTCCTTAGGCCCATTTTGAGCAGATTCTCAATATCAGTGACTTTGAATTAGGTACATATGGTCAGTGGTATGTGGCTGTTTTTATGTGCTGTCAAGTCATCCCCAGTTTATGGTGACCCTGTGAATGAATACCCTCCAAAATGTTCTGTTCTTCACAGCCCCACTAAGCTCTTGTAAACTCATGGCTGTAGCTTCCTTTATGGAGTCAATCCATCTCATGGTAGGTCTTCCTCCTCTTCTGCCTTCACCCTTCTCCTGCACAATTGTTTCTCTGGTAAGTTTTGCCTTCTCATTATATGTCTGAGGCACCACAGCTTTGGTTTTGCAGTTTTTGCTTCCAGGGATAGTTCTGAGGCACACCCATTTCTTCCAGGACTATCCATAGTTTCCTGTGATCTGCACTGTCCAAGACTGTGCTCTAGTCTATAAAGCACAGAGTGATCTTGTTCCAAACTTCTTTGGTGCATTCCAGTAGCCAATACCTAATGGGAATATGATCTCTAGTTCCTCTTCTTTTTCCAGTCCACTCTAGTTTACTCATGCAAGTACCTCAAGGTTTAGGTGTTCCATTTCTTGCTTTACACTTTTCAGTTTATCTTGATTCATATTTCTCACATTCCATGTTCAATTGTATGTGTTGTGCAGCATCAGACAGTTCTTTCACCTCTGTGTATATTAATG
This sequence comes from Varanus komodoensis, assembly GCF_004798865.1. Lineage (NCBI taxonomy): Eukaryota > Metazoa > Chordata > Lepidosauria > Squamata > Varanidae > Varanus > Varanus komodoensis. The sequence continues at coordinate 20,350,173 of NW_025335589.1, read as the reverse complement.
GCCAGACTTCCTTTTGGCTTTGAACATGTTTTACCATTAGGGACAGTGCTTTTCATACTTGTCCCCCATTTTGTCCCTATAGCTGATTGAGTGCCTTCCAGCTTGGGAGCCTCATCTTCTGGCATTATCTCTCATTCCATTTTGGATTGAAATTGCAATTCAGAAGTGGATTATCATTGCGTTCTTCTGCACAGTACTAACCAGAATTAGCTTGAGCATCAGTTCCATTGTGCAAGATCCCCCACCAGTTTTGCCTTCAGCTAACAGGCTGCCCAGTAGCTGCCCTTCAGGAGTTTCTCCACCCAGTCACCATTAGATGTGTCCATTCTCTTCTGCTCATGTGACTGTAATTCCTGAAAAATGTGGACAGTACATAGTCTTGTATATCAGCTTTGACCATTCTGCCTTGAGTAAGTCTGCCAGGAGAGAGCGGACTTCCTGGTGGCATTACTCTTGACTTCTCCGACACTCTTAACCCCTTCCCCACATTAAGGTGCACATCCAAGAGGGAGCTTCAGTGGTATGTTGGAGCATTTTGAAGTGCAGCTGCTCGATGTGATTGTCCCCTCAGTCCTGCCATCACGTTGAGTACTGCCATTAAGGCACTTGCAGCAGCTTTCATTTCTCCCAGGAGACTTTTTTCAAAATAAAGTTAGCAGCTCTGAATAGCTCATTCAAGACTGAAATACTCTGGAATAGTTTGCCTCACAAGAGGGAACAATCTATGATTGCTGGGAAAATTCACCTACTTTGGGGATTGCAGCCCCATTCAGTGGGAATAGGGAATTCTGAGGATGGTGGCAGATAATGTTATGCAGATAATAATGATGAAAGCATCAGTGCTGTATCCCTGTGAGCTCTGGGGCCACAACCTGTGCCACCAATGGTGAGAATTACACATGTTGCTGTGAATCAAGATGTGAGGCACATTTGACTAACACATCAGCTCATACATGCATTGGATACTGGGAGCAATTTCAGTGCTCTACCACAATTTTTATTCTAGGCTTGTCTGAGCTGACACCTTGTGGGCAGATTGGCATGCTGGGTAAATCTGTTTGTCCAATTCCAGTAGCTGTTCTTCCAAAAGGGAGCTTCCTTGCCAGGAGATTGCTCTATAAAAGCATTTTGCATTTTTATTCAGAAGGGTATGACCTTCATAATTTACTTGGAGCTTCTCTTCTCATTACCTGTGAGACACTCAATCAGAGACAGAAATAAATTATATTGTTTAACTGCTTTTTCTTATGTATTCTGTTTGTAAATGGGTATTTCCCATTGACCTGAGGTATTTGTAACAATGATGTGTTCTCCAGTTATAAATATTGATAGAGCAAAGATGAAAACATTTACACTTGGAATTTTTGATTAGCTTCTCAAGCACTTGTGGAATAAACATTAGCATCTGAACAAAAAGATTTATTTGTGTATTTAGGGGAAAAAACCTTAGAAACAACAAATCATGCTTCAGGGGTGTTGTTTTTAATTAAAATGCTTGCTTCACCTATCGCTTTCTTTTGAAGTTGTTTTGTTCTCAAAAGTTGAACTTTATGCTCAGTGCTATGGTGCAGTGTTCAGCATATGTAACTGAATTGTGGATTACAACTCGGTGGGGAATGAACAAAAACCAACCTAAATGAATCATTTATTGTGCAGTAATGTCAACTAGCCAATGTCAGCATCCCCATCAGGGTTCATAAATCTACTTTGCTTTTCAAAATATCAGGGTGCCTAATATTTAAGGGACAAGAGCAGCAGTCGCTCAGAACCATTTCTAATTAGTGTAAGCCACTGTGTGAGGTTTGACAAGACACTTGACCTTCTTGTGCCTCAGTTAACCCAGCTGTGAAATTGATGAATGCTGTTGTGCAAAGGCAAGAGCTGCTTGAAAAACCAATCAGACTGAGGAGCAATACGTAAGAGCACAGATATTGCGGGGAAGGGTGAGAAACCACAATGAATTTTCGCTTTTGTATGAAGATTATGTGCATGTGCACAAGGCTCTGTTTGCAGCCTTGGAACAGCATTGGTATGAGTGCCTCAAAACTATTACCAACCATGCAAAAACTCTTTGATAATCAAGATATGAGCAGCGTGGACAGGTCCTGCTTGACTGGATTTAGTGTACCTTGGAAGTATCATTACCCTCTCTGGCAACTGTATTTCAGATGTCAGGGGCGGAAAGAAATGCCAGCAGAGATCCAGTATTTGCATTCCTTTAAGATGTTGCCACTGTTCTCTGTATTTTACTATGTTTTCATAAGAGCAATAACAGGAACTTCATGGCAAACAGAGGCTTTTAAGGAAAGCACTTGGCCCAATTGTTATGGATGAGTAATTTACCTGTTCCTTGTCTATGTTAACTTGGCCTCCCCCAATCCCAACCTTGAATCTATCCCGTTTCTGCATAAATCTGCCATTAAAAATAAACATATTTCAAAATGTAACATTTTGAGTTTTTTCAAATATTTAAGAGGACAATCCTATGACCTCTCCAAAGTATCTCAAAGGGCCATTGGCTGTATTGGCCCCTACTCTTGCAGACACCATGGGGACCCTCTTCTGAGGCTGGATTTCCAACCTGAAATCTGCATATTCAGGTGGGCTGGTGGTAAGGGAAGGGAGAGGCCATGGAGCCATTGGATCCAATGGCTTTGCAGCCCTTTCCTTTGCCTCTCCCATGTATTTTTCAAGCAACAGGTTACACTGCCCTGATTAGTCTTTCTTTGTAACATGCACGGACAGTTCTCTAGAAATGATGCTTCATTGTGATGTAGTACTATTACTAGGAACATTCTATTCCAAATTAGAAGGGGATACTGCCAGGCTGTTAGGACAGCTTTTGCTCATGCGTTGAAGCAGATTTTTTTCTGTTAAATAAAATGTGTGTGGGGAAGGTCCTTACAAGAACTGTTAAGCTAACCCCACCTGAAAATATTGAGAATTTGACCTTCTCTGAAAGCCATTGCTCTTCCCAGGATGCACATGTACAGAACATTTTTTCCATGAAAATAGAAAGGAAGGAATATTCAACCAATCCTTAGTTTATGAAATCACACTGCAAATCTGGGAGAAGAATGTAGTCTGAGGGAGGATTAAGTCTTGATCTGTACATTAGGCTGAGCACGTGGAGGGATGATCAGACACTGATTCCCTCATGTATCTAGAGTAAGAGTGCACTAACTAGAGCAGACCATTTAAAAAAGTTCTCCAACCCCGAAAAGGTAGAAGTTCCAGTAATCAAAACCCTAACCCCATTCAGGGATCTCCATGTGAGCCACTCATGTCCTGCCTATTTCTGACTTTTATGTCTTTGGCACAAATGTGTTGGAGGAAGACTGAGTTTAGACATCTCCGCACGATCAGGATCCCTGCTAAGGCTCTGCACACGTTGTGCCTCAATCTGAACTTTTGATCTTTCCACGACAAGGGAACTATCTCACGTTCTAGCCATAGACAGCTCCAGCAGCAAATGCAGCAGCAGCAATCAGGCTGAGAGGAATTAGTGCAACCACATTTCAGTTTAGGCAATCCTGTGAGGAAGGTTGGTCTAATCTGTCAGTGTCACTTTCCTGTGTGCTTTTTTAAAAAAAATCTGAAGTTCTTTCAATCCTACGTGTGAAAAAATTACCAAATTTTGATCAACTTTTGTCCACGTAGGTTTGAATTGGATTTGCACACATTTGCACTGACCAAATTCAGCCAGGGCAGCTAGAGGACTGTGATGTATGTATCTACTAAATAACTGTTAAAGAGCGGCCTGAGAGAAGGAAGGGCACTCAGAGATCTGGCTTGAATAGGTGAATCTTAGGCCGGGGCATCTGCCACATTTGAATTTTTCAGTTCTTTTGAATCTCCAGTTCTTTTCAACTCAGGAAAATTCCAGTCAAAAATGAAATTACACAAAATTTTCCTGATCTCTACTCCTGAGCCGCTGCACATGAAGCACTTAGCATGATAATCACTACCATGTTGGGCAAACTTTTCTTATACAGTTCGGGGGACAGTTGTGTGGATGATTCACCAACATAATCTCTATTCTGGGTGGCCTGATCACTACATCCACAACCTGCCCATAGAGTACAGTTCCCAGATTTACCCAGTTAATCCATGCAACCAGGCACAAAGCCAAGACCCATTCTCTGGTGCAATGTGATTCAAGGCAGGAGACTGCAGAATAATCCCACAACAGTACAGGTCGCAACTCGTATTTCTCATCCAGGCACCTGATTTTCTTTGTCAGTCTGGTTCAGCAAGGGAAGTTTGATATCTCTGAATTTATTCCAGCATGGAATGGATATCCCAGTGGTGGAGCAGCTCCACTCAGACAGGACAAAGCCCACTTGCTGGCAGTAAAAGATCTGGATCAAGAAGGCAAAATTACATTGCAGAACATGTAGCATACTGATCTTCTTCTTCTGCCTCCTTTGTCAGGAATGCAATTCTATTGCTTCTGACAACACTGTATCTAGTTAATTCAAATTGCAATGATTAAGAGAAATCCGTAAAACTCCCTTTGTGTCCCATGAATCTTACTCCCAAGTAAATGTCCATAGGATTGCAGTCCATATATTTTTCCATTTGATTATGTTTTATAAAAAATAATTTGGCAGTGCTAGCAAAATTGGGAAGGATTTGCTGAGAAGAGAGTGCCAGCTTGTGCATTTGTTCACAAAATGCTCATTTAAAATATTCATCGGGCTTTATTTTGTGTGTGAGATTGCTTCCCTGGATGATTGCAGTGTTTAATAGAAATGAATAATAAATACCAGTTTGAGACTCCAAGTCAGTTGAACACAAAATGTTGAATAATTCCAGCTAAAAATATAAGGTTTTCTCCTTGTTAGAAATGATCCTGTAATCGTTCAGGAACTCTAAAATAGTAATTATATGGCTTAGATTAACAGATGTAAAAATTCTTCACACACATTGTTAAGTCTGGTGAAGGTGTTTTGTCCTTGTTGCATCCAACTGGTACATCACCCAGCTGTAAGCCACATTGCTCGTAAAAATACATCACTCAGAAGCAAGTTTCTAGTTCCTTTTCAGACATTTCCAGCTAATTAATGCAATTTTCATAGTAATGAGGGTGGCTACTGCAGAAGATTTTGATATATATATATATAAAAACACACCCAAGTCTTCTTAAATGCCAGCACAATGTGTCATGTATTTACCATTATGTGATAATGTCACCATCTCAGCTTTATAACCTTTTATAAAATCCCAGCTATATATAGTCAGATCTAGCTCACTTAAACCAATTTATTAAATGCTGTGGATATCAAGTATTTTTGTGGGAAAGTTCAAAATTTTGCAGTGACAAGGATTCTGGCCTCTATTACCAACAGTATGTCAAAATATAACTACTCCAGGAATCTGTTTCCACCAGGAAGTGTTGCCTTGGTTCCTTCTCAACTTCTCTAGTTCATGAAGTGTCATAACTTCCAGTGAGCTAGAACACTGTATTTTACCACTAGAAACAAGAAGTTAACACTAGCCCCTTAACTTTTAATTAAGCGCTTTAATTGCCTTTTTTCTTGAGGCTGGGTTGGATTCATATTTGGTCATACTTAATATTTGGTCATACTTAGGTTAGACTCACTAAAATAAATGGGACTTAAATTGGTCAATATGTTAATGGATCTACTATTAAACCTGGATCCAATCTCTGCCAGCATCAACTCTGTGTTGCATTAATAAGAGGGAAGGCATTGCAATGGTGGGTAGTGAAGAAAAGCAACTCTCTACCACTTGTCACTAAAGTATGAAACATTCAGAAGGCCCCAAATGCAGGGAGAACACTCGGAAGTCAATAAAACATTTGACTACACACTTCATGTGGTCATGAACTTCAAGTTCAGCTCATGCGCTCATTTATACTCGTACATAGTCTGGTTGTTGCTTAAAACAATACCCTCCAGAGGTAAAACGAGCCCGTGGTACTAAGCAGATCCGATGACACTATGGCCTTTGCGTGGAGCCACATTGCATAGTTTAATCCTCAGAGCTCTGTTGTTGTGCTTCTGTTTGCACACCTTTCATTTGTATTTGTATGTGTATGCATAAATCAGGTCCTGTCACCAAAAGCCCTTGTTGCTGAAGCCAGAGCAGAAACACAGGCAGTGTCTGTGTTAGAGGACATGATTTGGGCCAGGCATCTGCTGGAATGTGAATCAGCAGGCACTTCTCTTTATTACCCCACTTCAAATCCTAGCCGTGTATACAGGTCTGCTCTCTTCTGCTTCCTGAGATATCTAGTGCACACCCAGCCTCTAGCTCTCATTTTCTCCCACACATAATCCAATTTCTCATGGCCAAGGAATAAGATCTGCAAGCATAGGAAGTTGTTTTTCTCCTGCTTTATACTTTATACTTTAAAATAAGTCAGTGACATGACACTAATTCAAGTGGTGTCAGTTTGAAATTAAATGTGGTCCTTAGATCTGGAACTTTATTCTTTCATCTGCTTTGAAAGGGAAAGAACTTAGCTTGGGCTTCGTTCTAGACATGAATGCATAAGATGTTTTCTTCACAGAATTATTGTGATGAAAATGGAAAGAAAGAACAGCTTGAATCAATGCCGCACTGATGACATATTCAAATGTATGCATATATTGCTTAGTAAAGGTTCAGATTCAGCACCATGTGTTTGGAGATTCTGGATCAGGCAAATGAAACAACTCAAACATCCAGTTTCATTTCAATGTGTGGGGTTTGATATTTAGTGATTTATAATATACTGTGCTTACATATTGCACATATATATTGTCACCAACACTTTGAGTAACAAAGCAAACTCTGCTGGATTTTTTATAAAGCTGATAAAATACTACTCATAGCACTTTGGAAAACATGTGATCTGATTTAGATCTATACTTGATATTTGAGGCTGCTGCTTATTCTCTTTGAAGAATGCATCAAAACAGTCATCACAGTGGTGTGATGCTAACTCTTCCCCCGTCCTAATTCTTCTAAAGTAATGCTGAAACAATGTTGATTCATCATTCATGGATACCTCCTGTAGCCCACTTGTTCTCTAGCATTATCAGGTTACAGGAAATGAGAAACTGGGCAGAAGTTCTGCATGGCATATTAAGAGGGAAGGAAAGTCATTCCTGGATTAAAAGACTTACACTACATTTCCACAAATGTAGCACTCCTGGGTAGCGGCCATATAGCGAAATTGTAGGCATGTACTTTCCTTGCAGATGGTACCATGGTCAACCCCTCCCATCTCCAGCTAAAGGGGTCAAATAGCAGGTGGTGGAAAAGACCCTGAGAAAGTCACTGAGTCAAAGCAGACCTTACTGCACTGAATGGACAGCAAGTCTGACTGTGGGGTTCTCTATACAGGCATTGTACACGTGTGATTCCTCACTCCTGGCAGTTTGTCTGTGCTTTACATGATGTCATCATTTCCCACCCTCTCTTGTGGTTTCCAAGCGGCATTTTTCAGAATAAAGAGATTCTGGTATTATCTGAAATGACAGGATGAACCACAATAAAAAGTCTGCATTTTTAAAATTTAGTATACAGCAATGCCATCTTGTGGTTGTGCAGGGAGGGAGGGGAGAACAAATGAACCTCGTAGGGGGAAATGCAAGGGAGCTGATCTTAGAATCCTTCAGTGGGAACCTTGGTAAAGTGGCAAGTTAAAAGCTGCATCTAGAGAAGTCCTACTATAAGCAGATGCTTATGTCACGTGTTTTTGTCTCTACTTCAAGTAAAATAATGTGTCTTTCTGTAAAGGTCACAGATGGAAAACATATGTCTGCAACACCTCCATTACCTATTGCAGTGGTGGCGAACCTATGGCACGCGTGCCACAGTAGGCATGCAGAGCCCTCTCTCTCAGCGCACGAGCCAAGTCACCCCAGAATCACCCCAGCAGCCGAGCATTGGATAACAGCACACACAGGGGCCATGCACATGCTCGGAAGGGAGTAGCAGCGCCAGGCGATCACATCACGAGCCATGACTCATTAGCCGCAACTCGTTCGAGCTTTTGCATGGCTGGTCAGCGTGCTGCCAAAGATATATATATATATATTTTGCTTGGACTGACTGTGACTTGTTTTTCTAAACTAAAACCTCAATTTTGAGGTTTTATTGAAGTGTTGGCACTTTGTGCCACCCAATAAGTAGATTTTGGGTTGCAGTTTGGGCACACAGTCTCTAAAAGGTTCACTGTCACTGGGTTAGTGTTAGATAAATGAGGCGATTTTGATGGTTGGAATGTGTTTAGAATAGGTAGAAATGATGAGCTGTGCAGAAAAAGCTACTCAAGGAAAGCTTTTCCAAAATCTCCCTCTCTTTTCCATGGAACTTTAGCCCGATATTAGGGTTAGGGGTGTGCACCAGGGCAGGGTTAGGGTTACAAAAACGAAGTGTCCTGGCATGATTTTGATGGTTGGAATGTGTTTAGAATGGGCAGAAATGATAAGCTGTGCAGAAAAAGCTACTCAAGGAAGGCTTTTCCAAAATCTCCCTCTTTTCTATGGAACATTACCCCTATATTAGGTTAGGGTGTGCACCAGGGTAGGGTCAAGGCAGTGGTGGTGAACCTATGGCATGTGTGCCACTGCACACAAGCCAAGTCACCCCAGCATCGTCCCAGCAGCCAAAAAAATCAATCTAGAAAAGTCTGTTACTGGGCTGTCAGGAGGTCAGTGCTTCCATCTCCGGCCACACAGCAGTCATTCCTGCTGTAGACCTGCATGTTACTGCAGGTGGATGGAGCATTTCTAAAGTAAAAATACACATAGGAGATCCTTCAGTCACTTCCTTAACTTGCACACTTTGAAGAAGAACGTGAAGATGCTGTTTTCCTTCCTCAAGAAGATCGTCATTCAAAATATTCCCCCTCCTTGCAAAAGAGGCAGAAATAACAGAAAAAATAGTCAGAAAAAATCCCCGAATAGGGGACAGGTTCTGCACCACACTAGCATATTTGCTCTCCTATTTCAACTCTTCGTACTAGCAGTTATCTATTAATTCTGCTGTGCTGCTTCTGCCTTGTAGATTTCACTGTCCTTGCACCTGAGAAATACTTATGGTAGCCTGCTATGAACCAGCCAGCCCAAGCATGCTTTGTCTCAGATACAAGATTAGGAGCAGGACAATATCAATGGGAGTTAATCAGAAATGATTGTCCAATTTTCAAAGTCTATTGTGATGGCTGAACATCAAACAAACTGCATGACTGGAGTTCTAGGCATATAGATTGCTAAGCCTTCCTTTAAAGATCTGATTGCAACAAATTATGAAGCTGATATGCTATTTTCTGTTAAATATTGTAAAAATCTGACTAAAATGTGATTGAACTAAAATATTGGCCAGGATAGAATTAAAAACAGAATACCAGTCAAAATTCTTGATTTGACTTCTTCCATGAGTTCGTTTCAGATTCTTTAGTACACTGCAGTTCTATTAAGATTATAATGGAAGTTATAAATGTGCATTAACTGAGAAATAAACTCATTTCTCACTTCTTATCCAGGTTTAATGGATTAGCAAATATATTTTTCCTTTAAAAAGCACAACTTTGCATTTGGATTCTATCCATTATCATAGATAAGGTTGTTTTTGAATCAGTTTGCTTGTTAACATTTTAAGTTCAAAAAGAAGAGATTTTATAATTATAAGATTGGTCATTAAAGACATAGAGAATAAATCAGTTAATATTTAGGATGGCTTGAACTGGTCTGTGGTTGTACTACATATTGTCATATATGTGCATCTATGAATGTTTGAGCAAATTGACAATAATACAGATTATAATTGATAAAACTGGATTATGTTATAGTAAGAAACCATTGTAGAAGCTGTGCTACTTTGTGGGAAGAAAGGTAAGGCACGCAGAGAAGGTTTCTGAAGCATTAATATTGCCTCAGTATACTTTATTAAACAAAACACATTGCTACGTAAAGGTGCATTGCCTCTGAACAGTTAATATAATCCTGATAACCCCGAGGTAGTCTCAAAACCATGTTGTGACAGCACCACCATGTTGTGACAGCACCAGGTCTTATCTGTAGACAGATCCTGTTCATGGAGAAAGCTAGGTACAATTGCCATGGACCTCAGCCAATTTTTCATAGCTTGATGAAATTATGTTAATGTAACGTGACAATGTGCATGTTGCTGTTATTCAAAATTAGTTACTGAATGGGATAAAGATCAGGTGCTGCAGGCCATTAAGTGAATAATTGTCAAGTTATATGCATGTATTAATTAGAGTGAAGATACATTAAGGGGGGAAAAAAGCAGAGTGATGTATTTATATATTTGACTTGTACCCGGCCTTTCTTCCAAAGATGCATATGTCTGAATGGGTAAAATGCTTATGTTTGGGATCTCTTAAAGCCAACTGGAGAAAAACTCCCCATTGTGAAGTACATGCCTTTTAGGAAAATGTCTCTGCTTAAAATGAAAGTTGATTGTTATCATGTCAGAGTAGTTAAATGGGATTTTTTTTTTCTGACACAGGTCCTGTGCATTTACAAGATAGACAATATAAGCAGGTATCCACAGGCAAAACTTTTCCTGTTCCTTTGTTACCATGAAGGGAATGTCTTGTTGGCTAACTTCTACCTGTCATTCAACTGCTGCTGTGGCATGTCAGAAGAAGGAGTCGACAATACTAGAGAAAAGGAATACTTCTGTTAGTGGCATAGGAAAGTATATTAGCACTACAGTCCTTTACTGGGGACCCCAGGGGATAGTTTCATATAAAATTTACAACAACATAAAATTTCAAATTCCCAATATACTTTACAGGGATCTGGTACAATTAAAATACATTTAACTGATCAGTCTGTCTTTTTCTCATGACTTTATGCACCACTTTAAATACTAAGATGCATCTATCCATAGTAAGTTTCTAAATGTACAAAATAGAGCATTTAGCATAGGCCAATGAAGATTGGGTTAAACCCATAAAGAAAGGTGGGAGGGAGGGAGGGAGGGAGGGAAGGAAGGAAGGAAGGAAGGAAGGAAGGAAGGTGGGAAGGAAAGCAATCAGATCCTTTAAAACTGCATGTTTAAGTTAAAGGTCATAAAAATGTGTTAGGTTGAGTGGAGTAATCTAGAAATGCCAAACCTAGCTGAAGAAAGAAATCAGGATGCACGCAAAGAACAATATTGTTTATATATCATAATGTGTTAATATGCTACATATAGATAAGATTTACTATGTAAGTAATTTTGCAAATGTATATGGAGAGTTCATGAAATTCCACATATAGATATGGAATAGAATTAATCTGGAAACTACAGATAACAAAAGAAAATAAAAATCTATCCATTCTTTCACCCAGAGATGCTTTTGAATTAAAGCACAAAGATGTCATTGCAAAGAGTCCTCTTTGAACTAATTGCAACTGAAAGGAGAAGAATGGATGAATTCCTTTGTGGTTTCCTTCACACCAGGGTTCCAAGTGCATTGTTGAGGAGGAAAGTAAATATCTGAATGCTCCACATGGGGAAAAGCCACCTTGTGGAAATTTGAAGTGAGTAAAGGGTGCAAGGAAGAACGATTAAGAGTGCCCTTTCCTGTTCCTTTTCCACATGAAATGGCACATGAAAGAAGTACTACAAATGCACACTTATTTACACATAATGGATAGTCTGGGTTGTAACTTTTTCCATCTTTGCTAGGATACATTGTCCACTGTCCCTGCACAGTATCAAATAAGATACTCCCAATGTCTTGAATTCCAAAATACCCCTTGTGGCCATTGTCTGAACTCTTGACTTCATAGCAAGAATGGCTTTATTCAGAACAATAGATAGGTATTTGAACAGAAATATTTCTATGGAAAATGAAACAGAATAGTGTGCTGATTCTATCAGAGATTCCCCCATCCCTCTTTCTTGAAAAAGAACTGACAGCTGTAAAAAGCTATAGTATGCAACTCTGTAAGAGTACCAGGGGATTTTTCATTATTTGACATATAAGACAAAAGGCTTGCTTTTCTGTGACTTTATTGTTCCTTGGATATGGTTTTATCCTTGCATCCTACAAATGAACAGTACAAAGGGTACAGAAGATGCGAAGGGCACCACAATCATTGCCATGACACTGCTCTAGCTGCATATTTGCAAATAAACAAAACATTACCAAACTCTGTAAGTCTCCAATGATCTCTCCACCCAAAGGAATTCAAACACAGGTAGTGCTGCCCCCTTGAACTTCTCTCTGTTTGAAGACGTGCGTAGCATTTTGTAACATCATATCACTGGGAGAATGAAATCAGTGCATCTGTGTAAGTGGTCTGTATGTTCCATTCAATTTTAAGCTTTCTCATTGATCTATAAAATATCTATCTTGACAAACCTACTTTGGCATGGATTTCAGCACCATGGATAGCCCCCATAACGTTCAAAATAAACATTACAATGGATGAGGAGCCCCACTTAGATAGGGGTCACTAGTATCCAACAGCTATACCACTACAAACAAATCTAGCATGAAGAATGAAAAAACCTGGCTTGTTTCATTACCTGCTGGAGGACTCTTTCTCACCAGAGGAGCTAGAACTCCCAGGAAGTGATAACATCATGGAAACAGCCATATCAGGAAACTGGGGTAGCCTGAACCTCCAAGAGAGAGGTCCACAGGTCGGTCCTTTAGAGTTAGTAGCTGAGCAACCTTCTAGTCCCAGTCAGCATTGTTGCCTTAAGAAACAAATCTGTAGGGCTTCTGTAAGAAAAACTGCCGAGGTGCAAAAGAAAATTGTTCCAGGCAAGGATACTTCTTACAATGCAATGTATTGGAGCTGAACCTTAGGTGGGCTCAGGGTGCTCTGGCTTCATCCATCTGCATTTTCATCTTAGCCAGTAATAGAAACAGCATCATTGTTGCAGCTTCTCCATTTTACACTTTGACTTGTGTTTGGACTAGGGATGTGGGAGTCCATCAAATTCCCTGGGCTCGACTCCCCAAACTCATGCTCCAGAGTCAGACTTTCTGGAGAGCATTTGTGAACCCCACACAAATAGCACCCCTCTTCCATGCAGGTGACTTGTGGCCTTTGGTTGTGCTGCACATGCTGCAGAAGAAAGTTGATGGTTGCACAACTGTGAGTGTTTGTGGCCTTCATAGCTTGGCTTTCTTCCTAAGTAAGGGTCAAGCATAAGAAGTGTGATGAGCAAAAGACGACTGGATTCTGGGAAGGATTGTTGCAACCCTATTTTCAGCTGCCATGTTATTGACCTTTGTACTTCAGCTTCAGGCAGAAGTCCAAAGGTCTTCAAGCATCCTTTGAAAATTAGCTGTTAAGGAAGTATGCCATATTAGAAGTTGATTCCAGAATAAATATCCTTTCCAAACTCACATCAGCCACATGTGCTTCCAAGGTAGATCTTGCTTCAGGAATACTGTTTGTTGTACCTCACACTTTTCAGCTGGTCAGCTTGCTTTGGCTGATGCTGGATCCTGAGATGAGTGATAGCTGATCCCCCTTCCTCATTAGTAGTTGCTTCCCCGCAGTGTCTGAGGCTTTTTGACACCCCAGCTCAGATTCTAATCCATCCTCTCATCTAGACAAGAATCTGTGATCACATTCCTAGAAGACTCTTTTGCTGGAAAATTGGGCCCAATCCCTACAGAGGAATATGTTGTGAATTTGACCTTGGCCAAGTCTTTGACTTCTCTGTGGAAAATCTATGTTTGTTCCATAAACTCTGCTTGATTATGGCTTGCTTTGACTTCTTTATTGCTTTGTGTTTGCATAACAAAGAGCTGAATTTAGTTGAAACAGGGTACCTAGTCAAAAACAGGCTTGGTGAATATTCTAGCTATTATTCTTGTTGCTGATTTTACTGCTACTGCATTAAAAATTATACAGCACCAAGAGTCTGTAGGCTATAATATACAAGGAAGTCTGGGGATGATATGAAACCACACTGCCAGTTAAAACTGTGCTTCATTTTCAAAGTTTAAATTGTGATCACAGGGGAATCAAGATTAATACCATGATGCAGGGAAGTGGATTTAATCCTTTTTCCATCTCATGTTACAAGCATCCCCTCCACATATTAATTCCAGATAAGGATTAATATTTGTTAATTAACATTTGGTTGTGGTGAAGTTCAGAAGAGCAGAAAGGAAATCAGTGTGAGTCTTTTGTTTTTCTGTTCTTCTTGTTTTCTGAAGAAAGCATTTTTTCACCTCTCTTAAGGTCATGAAATAAGAAGAATAGCAGGATACATACGGGGTGGTACCATGGCAGAGGACACAGAGAAAAGGAAGCAAAAGTTGTTGACAGGAGATGCCCTTGCTTTTATATGGATACGATGCACATGATGAAAGGTTAACTTGATGAGAGAATCATCCCTGTGGCTTCTGCAAGGTTAGCATCAAGAAATAGAGTTTAGGCTAAGCTGCAAGTTAAGGTGTGCTATATCATGTCACTATATGTATTAGAAGGAATGGCGAAGATGTGCCTGTGAGTCTTGTGCAGCCATCCTTCAAATGACAGTCACAATAGCAACTGATGTCTTACCTGCATTGCAAAATGTGTTTTATGTTATATTCTCATAAAATGTGTCATTTCTCAAACAAATGCACCACCTTAAGTTGAAAACACATGGACAGTGCGCAACAAATCAATGGGAAATGCATATATTTGCAAACCTAGTCTGACCATGCATAAAGCCAAGCATGTATGCCTGTGCTACTCATGCAACCACATGCCGTTGTGATAGCAATGGACGCCCTAGTTTTTTTAGATACAAAATAATGCACACTGAGTGCTTGTTCAGACATGTTATTCCCATAACAGAACTGTAAGCTACAGGAAAAATATGTGCATTTTTCACACAAACGAATTAGAACTGAGCCTTTATAGCACAGGTTCTTACACACAAATTGATCATGGTTTGAACTGAATGTGATAATAGACATCAAGTTTCAGTCTCTGATTAGTCTGCCTGCAGCAATATCAAGCATAATGACAGCTAAGGAGGTAGGTAGTCCTAATCACCTAGGAAATATAATAATTCATTATCTATTTAACACATTTGTTGGCTGAGATCCAAAGAATTACTTTAGACATGCCCAATAGCTGGAGCATTCCCAGTGGCTCTTTTAATATTTCTTCCCCCTCATTCTGCCTCTCCCTTTCTCACACATACACATTCATGCATCCCCTTTCTCACAATACATACAACAAATTACTTTTGAGATGCTCCAGAGTTACTAAAAGAGGCATGTCAAGAGGCTCACAGGATGATTATTTGGAAGAAAAGTCTGTAGTTTTCTTGGGAATATGATACCTGCTGTATAGTTCTACCAATACATGACTAATGCTCTTCATTAGATCCCAGCCTTGCAATCTATGCAAACTAGGGTTGGAGTTGAGGCTGGGGCTGGGGCTGGGGCTGGAGCTGAGGCTAGGGCTACCTTAACCACTTACACTTACTGAATGTTATACTTTCTAACTAATATGAGAAGTGAAACTTGAGTGTCAGTCAAAATTCACATTCTCTGAACTTTGTGATGGGATTCTTCATTCAGAAAAATAAGTATAATTTGTGTGTCTTATGAAATATGTCTCCTCCATGGATCACTGCCTTGTCATGGTGAAGGGGCGTGTGTAGCTCAATGAAGCTATGAGCTATGCTGTGCAGGGTCACCCAAGACGGACAGGTCATAGCAGAGAGCTCTGACAAAACGTGATCCACTGGAGAAGGAAATGGCAACCCACTCTAGTATCTTTGCCATGAAAACCCCATGGACACTACCAAAAGGCAAAAAGATATGATGCTGGAAGATGAGTCCCTCATGTCAGAAGGTGTCCAATATGCTACTGGGGAAGAGCAGAGTGCTAGTACTAGTAGCACCAGAAAGAATAAAGCGACTGGGTCAAAGCTGAAAGGACACTCAGTTGCTGATGTATCTGGTGGTGAAAGGAGAGTCCGATGCTGCAAAGATCTATACTCCATAGGAACCTGGAATGTAAGATCCATGAATCAAGGCAAGCTGGATGTGGTCAAACAAGAGATGACAAGACTGAACATCGACATCTTAGGAATCAGTGAACTAAAATGGACAGGAATGGGTGAATTTAATTCAGATGACCATCAGGTATACTACTGTGGGCAAGAATCCCTCAGAAGAAATGGAGTAGCCTTCATAGTCAATAAAAGAGTAGGAAAAGCAGTACTGGGATGCAATCTTCAAAACAACAGAATGATCTCAGTTCGAATCCAAGGAAAATCATTCAACATCACAGTAGTCCAAGTCTCTGCCCCAACCATTGGTGCTGAAGAGGCTGAAGTTGACCGGTTCTATGAAGGCCTACATCTTCTAGAATTAACTCCAAAAAATGAAGTCCTTATCATCATGGGGGATTGGAATGCTAAAGTAGGAAGCCAAAAGATAACTGGAATAACAGGCAAGTTTGGCCTTGGAGTACAATATGAAGCAGGGCATAGGCTGGTAGAATTTGGTCAAGAGAATATGTTGGTCATAGCAAACACTCTTTTCCAACAACCCAAGAGATTATTCTACACATGGACATCACCAGACGGTCAACACAGAAATCAGATTGATTATGTGTTCTACAGCCAAACATGGAGAAGCTCTATACAGTCCATAAAAACTAGACCAGGAGCTGACTGTGGCTCAGATCATGAGCTGCTCATTTCAAAATTTAGGCTTAAATTGAATAAAGTAGGGAAAAGCAGTAGGCCACTCAGGTATGACCTAAATCATATCCCTGATGAATATACAGTAGAGGTGACAAATAGATTTAAGGAATTAGATCTGATAGAGTGCCTGAAGAGCTATGGACAGAGGTTTGCAACAATGTACAAGAGACAGCAACTAAAACCATCCCAAAGAAAAAGAAATGCAAGAAAGCAAAATGGCTGTCCAAGGAAGCTTTTCAAATAGCTGAGGAAAGAAGGGAAGCGAAAGGCAAGGGAGAAAGAGAAAGATACACCCAACTGAATGCAGAATTCCAGAGAACAGCTAGAAGAGATAAGAATGCCTTCTTAAATGAACAGTGCAAAGAAATAGAAGAAAACAATAGAATAGGGAGGACCAGAGATCTCTTCAAGAAAATTGGAGATATGAAGGGAACATTTCATGCAAAGATGGGCATGATAAAGGACCAAAATGGCAGGGACCTAACAGAGGCAGAAGAGATTAAGAAGAGGTGGCAAGATTACACAGAGGAACTATACAAGTAAGAGCTTAACGTCCCTGATAACCACGATGGGGTGGTCATTGACCTCGAGACAGACATCCTGGAATGTGAAGTCAAATGGGCCTTAGGAAGTCTGAGCAACAACAAAGCTAGTGGAGGTGACAGTATTCCAGTTGAACTATTCAAAATCCTAAAAGACGATGCAGTAAAAGTGCTACACTCAATATGCCAGCAAATTTGGAAAACTCAACAGTGGCCTCGGGATTGGAAAAGGTCAGTTTACTTTCCGATGCCAAAGAAGGGCAATGCCAAAGAATGTTCAAACTACTGCACCATTGCACTCATTTCACATGCTAGCAAAGTGATGCTCAAAATCCTACAAGCTAGGCTCCAGCAGTATGTGGACCGAGAACTACCAGAAGTACAGGCAGGGTTTCGAAGAGGGAGAGGAACTAGAGATCAAATTGCCAACATATGCTGGATCATGGAGAAAGCTAGGGAGTTCCAGAAAAACATCTACTTCTGCTTCATTGACTATGCTAAAGCCTTTGATTGTGTGGATCACAAAAAATTGTGGCAAGTTCTTAAAGAGATGGGAGTACCAGACCATCTTATTTGTCTCTTGAGAAACCTATATGTGGGTCAAGAAGCAGCAGTGAGAACTGGACACGGAACCACTGATTGGTTCAAAATTGAGAAAGAAGTTCGGCAAGGCTGTATACTGTCGTCCTGCCTATTTAACTTAAATGCAGAGCACATCATGAGAAAGGCGGGGCTAGATGAATCACCAGTTGGAATTAAGATTGCTGGGAGAAATATCAACAACCTCAGATATGCAGATGATACCACTCTCATGGCAGAAAGTGAAGAGGAACTAAAGAGCCTCTTGATGTGGGTGAAGGAGGAGAGCGCAAAAGTTGGCTTGAAATGTAACCTTAAGAAAACTAAGATCATGGCATCCGGTCCTCTCACTTCCTGGCAAACAGATGGGGAAGAAATGGAGGTAGAGACAGATTTTATTTTCCTGGGTTCCAAGATCACTGCAGACGGGGACTGCAGACAAGAAATTAAAAGACGCTTGCTTCTGGGAAGGAAAGCTATGACAAATCTAGATAGCATACTAAAAATCAGAGACAACACCCTGCCAATAAAAGTACGTATAGTCAAGGCGATGGTTTTCCCAGTTGCAATGTATGGCTGTGAAAGCTGGACCATAAGGAAGGCTGAGCGCCAAAGGATTGAGGCCTTTGAATTGCGGTGCTGGAGGAGACTCCTGTGAGTCCCTTGGACTGCAAAGTGATCAAACCAGTCAGTCCTAGAGGAGATCAACCCTGACTGCTCTTTAGAAGGCCAGATAGTGAAGATGAAACTCAAATACTTTGGCCACCTAATGAGAAGGAAGGACTCCCTGGAGAAGAGCCTAATGCTGGGAACAACAGATGGCAAAAGAAGAAGGGGGCGGCAGAGAATGAGGTGGCTAGATGGAGTCACTGAGGCAGTTGGTGTGAGCTTTAGTGGACTCAGGGGGATGGTGGAGGACAGGAAGGCCTGGAGGAATGTTGTCCATGGGGTCGCGATGGGTCGGACATGACTTCGCGACTAACAACAAATGAAATATGTTCACAAAAATGTGGGTATAAGTAGAAATAAATTTCGAAGTAGGCCTGTTCAGCTTAGAAAAAAGGCATGTAAGGAGAGATATGATAGAGGACTTTAAAATAATATATGATGTGGAGAAAGTAGACAGGGAGACATGTTCTCTCTCTTTCATGACACTTGAACCTGGGGTCATCCCATGAAGCCAATTGCTGGGATGTTTAGGATAGATAAAAGGAACTATTTATCTACACAGCAGGTAGTTAAACTATGGAATTTGCTACCATGGGAAGCGTTAATTGCTGCCAATCTTGATGGCTTTATGAGGAAGGAGGCTATCAGTAGCTACTAGTCTTGCTGAGTAAGTGCTACTTCTTGCTCAAGAGCTTGGGCAGGAAGAGGTCTTTCGCCCATTCCACTTGAAGGACAGCTGGTATAGATGCTGGACTAGATGGACCTTTGGTCTGATCCAGCATGTGTATGTTCTTAAGTGAAATATATTAAGATAATTATAAGTCAAAATATGTATATGGGGAAATTGCATAGATTTGCAGAAATGCACACAGCAATGTATATGAATTTTCCTGAAATCCTTTAAAAATCAAAGTTTAGGATGAATGAAAGTAAAGACTGAAAACATGTGACACTGAGAGAAACCAAAATGGACAATTCTTATATTCTTAGCTGATTGCATGGTATCCTATTCATTTATTATACTTACAATTCACTCCAGAACTAATGTTCTCTGATTACAAAGTTTAAAATCTAAAATCCCACAGAGCAGCCAAAATATGCAACACAAATATTTAATAGAATAAAATACAAATAAAAAATAAACAGTACAGGAATAAACAGTCATAAAATCTAGAACCAGATACCTAAAATACCTGGCACTGTAAAGAAAGTGCCATGCAGACCTCTTTAGTGAGTTTATTCCAGGAGTGGGAGCCACAACTAAGACACTCTCTGTCTCTCTTACCAACCATTTTCAGTGGGGGCACCTGGAGGAGGGTCTCCAAAGTTGACTTAAGGGCCAAGCAGATAGATGTGGGAGGAAACAGACCTTTACATATTTCCATCTCAAGCCGTTTAGGGTGTTGAAGTTCAGCACCATCCTGTTGAACACCAACATAAGCACTAACACTCCAGACTAGGAGCCAGTGCAGCTGATGAAGAACTGGCTTTATGATCACATCAGACAGTGTCAGTTCATAATCAAGCAGTACTACTTGAACCATTGGCAGTTTCTGTGCAGTCTTCCAAGGCAGACTGTGCCCATGTTCAACACATTGCAGCAATCCACCTAGGAAAGTCTCACATTGTGGGTAAGCATCACCAGACTATGCCAGCCCAGATAAGGTTCCAGTCAATGTATCACCCTAAGCTGATAGCCTGTTCTTTTAATAGCACAAACCATGTTCACATTATTGCAAGATATGGAGAACATACACTGTAGGGATGGGTAGATCAGTCTATTTCACTTCCCTTGTCTCTTCCATGCATCTGTTATATTCTGTTCCAATGCAGTTTTTTTAAGGCACTAAGCGTTAGCCTTTTTATATATAACTTACCCTGCTGCCTTGAAAGTTTCCATTAATGAAAAATAATAGCTATTCTGCACAAAAAGTCCAGCTGCCTCTATCACCATGTTCAAACTGAGGACACAAAGTGCCCCTGATAATGATGGGATGTGATCACATGAACAGGGACCCATCCACACACTCAAACAATTCTTGGAAGGAAAAGCAGTTATTTCCCTGTGCTGTTCAAATATAACTTCAGTAGGACATTATCTGTAAGCAGATCATCCTTCTGTGTGCAGCTGTGCATGGTGCTTAGGGGATTAGGATCTCAGAGGATTGCCTTGTTCCCCCATCATGTTCAGCCACCACATAGTGCAGCTTACCTCAGCATGGGGCCTCATTGTTGGCAAATGTGTACCGCTCCAATTATGCAGTGCATATCCTAGGAAGCTCTGTTCAGACATTATTAGAGATTGTGCATTACTGATCTACGTGCATGAAGTGGAAGGTCTGAAGGAGCCTCCACATGTGCAATTGGAAATGAGTTCCCTGTTGCATGGAATGGGCCTACATCTCTGTGCAGATGACTTTTTCAGACCTTCTATAAATGTATGGAAGTTGCCATGCCTTCTTTCAAATAAAGTCTTTAAATTGGTCATTTTTCAAGGGTGCAGATCATTTGCTCTGGATAGAACCTTTATGTATTGGGGTGTATGAGCTTCCTCCCCGATCCACATGCCAGGGGTGCATGCAAGTCATGTGATCCCAAGCCCTTTCTGCATTCCTAGAGTCACACAGTTCCCTGCAGAAGCCTTTTTAGCTCAGAAGTAGAAAGGCTCTGGAGCCTTATTCTCAAACTGTGTGTGACTTTTAACATTATAAAACTATGGGAAGGAATCTTTGTTCTTTGGCAGTAGCTTGGGGGTCAGAGGTGAGATCTTCCCAATCAACAATGCATACCGTTTCCCAGCCAGTCCATAAATGATGTGGTGGGAGTCTTCTTTCTCCTCTTCCTCCTTTCCATTTCCATTTGGTTCTTCATACCAACCCTTAACCTAATTTTTGCTCTTCCTGACCTTGCCTGGAACACCCTGGCCATTGGAAACAGAAGCATCACAGAAGCTTTTCAAAGTGTTTGTGCAACAAGAACAGTTTCCTTTCCTCATAGCATGGCTTCACTAGAGTTCAGCCTTACCTGCAAATCACATGCAGACTTTGCCCTTCTGGCAAAGCAAAATCTGCCATTGCAGCTGTGATCAAACTGATTACAAATGTGTACCTTAACCCAGCACTGTTCATATCTGTGGTCATGAATCTTTTCAGACCTTGTGGGAACTTGGAGTGTTATCAAACTAATGTCTAAATGTATTACTATTTCAAATATTCTTGTTCAAAATCCTGCAGGTAGAGATGTAGAGAGATAGTGTGGCCACTTCCCTTGAGAGATTAATGGCATTCTAGGATTTTTTAATGTATGGCCAGATGGACTAGGAACAGTGATGGTATTTGTTACAAACAAGAGCTTCACCCTGTCATGGATACTTGTACATTCTTTCACTTTTGGGCAATGTAATCAAGACTACGTGCATGTAATAGGTGTAGAATTGAATTTAAATGGGATGTACTCCTTAATCAGCCCATTTGAGAAGTGATCGGCAACATCTATATAAGTCAAGAAGAGCTGTCTATCTTTTAGAATACTGCTGTGAAAAATCTTAACGCTCAGATAGAGATCTATGCCTGCTTGCTTCTCTACAATTCAAAAACTGAAAGGATAACAAGAGTCCCCTTCTAGTTGCCTAGTGCTCTCTGATCAGCAGTCATGATATTATTCATTGTAACTGCATGCAGGTTGGTCTTAGGACACTGGGAGCCCCACAGGCAGGATCAAGAGGGTAAATACCTTTTCCTCCTACTTTTATGCCTTTTCACTGTTTTCTTCTGCAAGTGTTCTGCAGTCCCCTTCCAGAACCAAGGATGAATGCAACATTTGTTTCTGTTTAATTTTTAACAGTTAGCACCTTCCAAATGAAAGACAGACTTACATTTACAAACTCTGTGATTTTCTGCATTTGCAATCTGAAAAGGTAAAATTTCCAAGATATGCAACATTTATGCATACACTTGAAAGATGCACTTGAAAATACACACAGATTTCCATGCAAAAAGATAAATGGTTCTCAGTATGATATGAATTCAAGTAGGAGCTTGGTTTCTTAATAATCTGTTTTGCTACTTAAATCAAGAGACTGGAACCTTAAGCCCTTAGTCCTAGGGCTTAATACAGCCCACCTAGAGTACTAATCTGGTTCCTCAGGGTTTACAAGAAGGTGCACACACCCTTCCCATGGCCAAATCATGTTTTCTCAACTTTGATCATGAGAGAATTCCTGACTTTTATGTTGCTATTTTCCCCACTGCACAGGGCTGAATTGCTCTTTCTAAAGCTTAGTTAGCAGTAGTAAGGGCTTTGATCTAAAATAGGCTAATGTTTGGGGCATTTTTTTTTCAGCTCCACCTACCACTGGAATGCAGCTCCAAAACTGAATTCAGCTCTCAGGATGAATGAGGTTTGGCCCATGAGCTGTGAGTCATGGGGTACCGAGGGATAGTCTCTAGTCTTTCACTCAATAAAGCTCTTGCACTACAGCATGCAGAATAAGGAAGGCTGCATGCTACCCTCTTCAGTATTTGCATTTGCAAAAACCATCCGGAGTGCTATCTTTTAAGCATAAACCAGGGCAGTTCAAGACAAACCCAGATATGCATCCAGGTTTTAATCTTACCTGTTACATCCTGAGTATACACTTCCCCCTCACATCAGTGGTATTTTGTTACCTTCTTCTTGCTATTTGCAATGAAAAAAAAAAAGGTTATACAGATTACTCTCCATAAGCTGCCTCTTTAAAAGCGGTCAATGCTGTGTGGTCTTTGGATATGCACAAACCCTTTTATTTCAGTGATTTATTCATCGCTCTCCTCCTCAAATGTACGGCAACATTAGGATCCAGATGCCAGGCTGTGTAAATATTCTTCCCGCAGTAACATATGGCTTCTTGGCAAGGTTATCAAGCATCTGTATAGAAGACTTAGTTTCCTTTGAGTATGTAATGCCATTGTCTGGTAAGAGGCTATACGCACTGCTTTTATCTCCCGAGCTGTATTTTTCCCCCTGAAATACTGCACCTCTGATTCTTGGACTTTTTCTGTACCTTCCCCTTGTTGGGATCAGTTATATACATGAAGATTTTCTTTTAGGCTAGGCAGTAGTCCAAGAGTTTTCAATCTCCGAACATGACAGGGAGGAGCTGGCACTACTACAAATTGGTTTAAAAGCTATAAGAGTTTATTTTGCTATCTGGCCTGACAACATTTGCAAACATACATCTTTGTAATAAAGCCTAATGTTTGCCTTCCTTGTTATAAATATTAGTAATTGTACTTAGGTCAACAAAAATAATGTTATCGTCCACATTATGGCAGCATCTATTAGAGACAACCGAGCCATCATGTAGCATTCTGGTTTGAACAAAATGTTGAGGTAATGTTTTTAATATATCTATGGCTAGCCAAGCAGAATTTAGTACAGTGCATGAAACGTTAAAATAGGAATAACGGTAGGAGGATGCATTCTTCTTTTACAGCACTCATGTAACTCTTCCTGACATTGATGAGAGTTCTAGGGGACAGTAGTTATTGTTTTCAAGGCGCTTGACAAGCAAAGAGATACACTTTGTATTTATCAGAACTGTTAGACTTCTATACACATGGGGGGACATGAGAAGCTGACTATTTGTACAGTACAAATTATGCATAAAAATAAAGGAAGTGGGATGTTTATGCCTGGGGGTTGGCTGTAGGATTCATAAAAAAATAAGGAGGAACTTGGGTGGATAACAAAAGACTGTGGGGAATGAACAAAATGCAGACAGGCAGGATGAAAGGAAAGGTGAGAAGAGAGAATGAGGAGTAAAGAAATTAAGGAATAAGTGTAATCAACTGGGAATTTCCACAATAGCTAAATGCTAGAAGTGATAATTGCATGAAACAGAAATAAACATGTAGAAAAGACCAGCTTATGCCTCTCCAGAGGCATAAAATGAGGGATTATGACAGTTTTAGTTTCATAATAAACTTCTCCCAAGGCAGACTTATGTACACTATCTGTCAAAATATCCATGTTTTCAAGCTAACACTGTAGCTGGAGTCAAGCACTTGAACAACTGGGACTCTCTGCATTGATGCTACATGCAAACATGAAGCAGGATTTGTCCATATATCTTTGTTTGACTGGGAAGGACTATCATGACTATCATGAAATGCACTGGCAGACAGGATGATCGCTAGACTCCTCAAAAGTGTTGCACATGTGCTAACCACACAGCATGGGACTAAAAGGACCTTCATGTAAAAGCAAAACACCCCCTGGCACCTTCAAGTATTTCCATCTAGCTTCAGCATTGGTCTGGTAGAATGGCCAAAGGTGAAAAGGAACACGTCTCTCCTGCCCGTAGATACTGGGTTGGACCCAATGGCCTTCTTGGTCTCTTTCAGCACTGCTATTCTATGATTCTATGCTCATTATATGTGCCAGAAATATAAAATGCAGCATGTGAAGTGATATCATGTGATAGTATGATGCCACCTGTGTCACCTCTTTTGCACAATGCCCTCTGCGTCCCCTTTGCTCAGGAAAACAAGAGCACTGATTAATAATGGCAAATCAAAAACCATTTCTTCGCTTTATCTCCAAGACAACAGAGAAGTGCAAAGAAGAACAGAATAAAGGGTATTTGTGCCCCCACAAGGTTTGGTGTTACAAACCTTTTTATAAAACATGACCTTCAATAAATAAATAAATCTCAAACACTTGTACAGCGTGAAAACCCCCTGCTGGGATTTAAAGCCTTAGTCCAATAATGTAAGAGCTGCACGCATTAAAACTTTATTCTGGTACAAAATGCATTTCACTAAGAGAAAGCCAAGGGGCTTATCTGGATGAATGGTACAAGCACACCCCAAATGTAATGAAGTGGGAGGGGAAAGGTGCCTTTTTGCTGGGAAGATGGCCTAGGGGGTGCATTTAGGTCTGCTTAAAAAAACTCTGCTGTATTCTTTAGCAGTGGAGCTTAGAGACTATGAAAAGCAATAAAATGAATTAAAATAACATAACATGAGTTCTTGAAATAGGCAGGCTTTGGTTTTTAGGAAGAGAACTGTGTCTTTGTTGTTTGCAGACTTTTCATGGTTCAACTATTTTTGGCTTTTAAACTTCATCAGGCTTCCCAGAAGTTCACACACACCAACACTCTCCCAGCTCTTCAAATACGAATTTAGTGGAGATGAACATAGATGTCTTTCGTAAGCATGCATTATGACCATCCTAGCGCAAACATCATGCAGCGATTAGAACATATGATTGGAACAGTGCATCCTTTATCGTTATGATGGAAGCAGTCAAGAAATATGAAAATGCACATCTTCAATGAAAAAGGGGCTTACAAAAATGTTGCTTGAATGCAATGTATCTTTTTTTAATAGCCACGTTTTTCTTAAGAAGCTGAAATATACAAGGTTTAAGCTGAAAGACCATTTCATCTGGTTAACTTTAAACATCATAATGCAAAGCCATTTACAGATGCCCTAATGGATGTTTCAGGTTGGTTAAATGCTATAGCCTATCCATGCTAGGAAAATCATACCACTACTGTTCTGACACAGATGCGCAAGAACTTTCCATGCTGCAACCATTTACAAAGCATCTTTAAACATTATATGCATTAACCTTGTTCCGCTCTTGGATGCGAAGCTCTAAAAATATATTTAAGTGGTGATAATTGGAAAACATGAATTTTTAGGTAGTTGTAGCTATAAAAGTATTTTTCCTGAGGCAAAGCCAAGGGCTAAATTATGTCATATAGTTAGCAACTAGAATGGTAGACTATGCTTGTCACTGCTGTTCGGCTGTTCAAAAGCAAATAAAGCAAATAAGATTTAATGTATTCTATAGATTATATAAAGATGTCCTAGTTGGTAGATGAAACAGATTGAGACAATTTAGTGTAATATCTGTTTCTTTCTCTGTCTTGCACCCACATCTTCCAATTAGGCATATGTGATAAATGCAAAACCTATTACTTCATCTTCTGTATGCTTGTTGTACTGGATGAATCTGTACCTCACAGCAACAGCATCATAAGGACAGAAGCATGAAAAGCCCTGCTGGATAAGATCAAAGCTCCATTTGGTCCTGAAGTTTGGTCAACAGTGGCCAACCAGCTACCTACGGGAAGCCCACTTGTGTTGCCCAGCAACTGCGGCCCTTGGGCAGACTGGAGGTAGCAGAGAGCCATTACCACCTGAAGCCACTGATAGCCCTGTCCTCCATGAATGAGGCTAATCCCCTTGTAAAGCTGTCCAAATTGGTGGTTATTGCAACATGTTAAAAATTCCATAGTTTTAACAATGCAGTGTGAAAAAGAATATTTCCTTTTATTGATATTGAATCTTCATGGAATGAAACCTTTGGGTATTAATGGGAAAGGGAAAAAATTGTCTTCACACCATAGTTTTGCATCTGTCTAATGCCATGCATGGTTTTGTGCATCTGAAGAGCCCTGTTGAACTATGCCAAAGGTCTCCTAGTCCAGAAGCCTATTGCTTACAGTGGCCAGTCAGATGCTGCCTAAAACTCCACTCCCAGAAAATATAGGCGGGAGACCTTCTCAGTGACAGGTATTCTTGAGTCACTTCTGCTGGATCTGAAGAGTGCATTTAGCTGTATGGGCAAATAACAGCCACTTTTAGAATTATTCAGCATGAATACAGGCTGAATCAAGCCTAATTGCCTTCCCCTTTAAAACCATTTAAGTCTTTGGCCATCACTACATCTGTGGCATTGAATTCCATTAGTTAACTATGTGTATGAGGACTTCATTTTTTCTCTTTTGTGAATCTACTGCCATTCAAGTTCATATGATGTCCTTGAGTAATAGTATTCTGAGAGAGAGAGAGAGAGAAGATAGAGTAATCTCTTTCTTTACATTGTACATGATCTTGTAAATCTCAGTCATCTTCATCGCCTATTTTTCTTAAAATAAAAAAGCCCCAGAAAGTCCCTTTCTTTCATAAGAAGGTGTTCAACTTTTGATAATTTTGATTCTGCTGTTTTATACTTTTTTCAAGCTCTGTAATACCTTTAAAAAGATGGGTTATGTGATTTGATGTATCAGTTCTTTTGCTTCTAGCCATTCCACCAAATTTCTGAAACACTAGATACATCTGTGTTGTCTGTTAGCATAAAGTCCTCCAGTTTTCCTATCTTGGCTTGGAGGGGCCTACTATTAGCATCAAAGTGTCTGGTTGATTGCTTCCCTCTCCAAATGTATACTGTTTCTGCTACAACTACTGAGTTCTTTAAAGAACTGCCATTTCTTTCCGTATTCTTGTTGCTAAATGCTCTCTGTCCCCTTTAGATGACCTGAAACATTCACACCATCATCTGTATGGCATGAGTTGTCCTGAACCAGATGGTCCCGCAGCTCCTGTCAGCATTCACCCCACAAGTCAGCTTAAATGTTGCTCTACAACCTTTTTGATGTTTAGTGCCAGTAGACTAATTCTGATGCAGTTCAAGTGGAGCCTGTCTCTTTTGTACAGGCTCAGCTTGTCCCAAAATGCTCCCCAGTGCCTAACAAATCTGAGCCCTTCTTTCCAAAACCACCACTCTGCCTCTGTGAAATCCCAATAACACAGCACAATTTCATTCTCTGATGGAGACAGATTTGCTTTCTCTTGTTCCTCGACTACCGAGATGCACATTCACTTCTACTTAGAAGATAATGATGGGGTTTAATTGCCAACTATACCTATTCTGTTTCTGTTACAGTAATTTACCTAGCAACTAGATCACTTTTTCAATCTTACTCAGGCTTGAAAGTTCTAGTACTCTGGAAGTAGCACTGATCAAAGGTAATAACATACAGATTTATAGTACCTAAATATGAAAGCAATATATACATATATATATATTTCTAGTAATGCTATTAAACTACACAAAGACTAGCTTGCTTACTTTTTGTGCTTGTGAGAAAACTTAGGCCAATATTTTCCTTTTTCAGAAATTGTGAATAGGTGTTCATCCTGTTCTAGATGGGGTTGCACTCAGGTTTGTCACTTGGGAATGTCCTTGATCCATCTTTGTAAATTGAGGCTCAGGTGATCCCAACAGCATGAATGCCTTCTACCAGCTAAATTTCTATCTAGACAGAAATAGCCTAGTCAGTAATTTACACTATGGTAAATGCTAAAATAGATCACTACAATGCACTCTACATGGGGCTGCCCCTAAAGACTATTCAGAATCTGCAGCTTGTGCAAAATGCAGCAGTCAGGACCAATTCTTGCCCACTTGTACTGGCTGCCTAACACTTCTGAACAAAATTCATGATCCTGGTTTTAACCTATAAAGCCCTACATGACTTGGAATCACAATACCTGATGGAATGTCCCTTCCAACCTCAATCTATCCAGATCCTATCATCTTCATCTTGGGCCATTCTCCAATGCCCAGCTCCAAAAGAGGCCCAGAAAGAGGCAACAAGAAGGCCTTCTCAGTGGTGGTTTCCCAATTATGGAATGATCTCCTCTACCTGGAAGTAGTCCAAACTTGTCTAGCTATCTCCATTTAGATAAGTCATAGACAGCATATCAACCAAAAGTGACCAATGGTATCTTATTGATTGGATTTCTAAAAAGTTGCTGGCAGAATCAATACCCTCAAACTATAAATCTGATCCTCCAGCAGTAGCACAATCCCATCCAACACAGGCTGAACACCATTAACCCATGTTGATAAACAACCAACAATACCTCCATCTTGTCTGAATTGAGTTTAAGATTATTTACCCTCATGAAGCCTATTACTACATCTACATACTCATTCAGAACAGCTGCAGCTTCACTTGAACTAATGAAAATGGGAAATAAAGTGAACTGTCATCTACATAGTGGTGATATTGCAGACCAAATAGCGAAATAGTCCCTATCAGTAGTTTCATACAGAGTAGCATTTAAAACCTGGAACCATTTTTGTACCTTCTGCAAACAGTCATTAAAGCGGTGCCTCCCATGCCCAACTGGGCCACTCTACCTAGAAAGATACCATGACTGAAGGAGATCAGAAGTTGTTGAAAGAGAATCGATAGCATTCTCTTGCCTCGCTCATGGCAGAGGTGAAGTAACAGAGCAACAAGGCCTGAAAATAGGGTTGAAACTGGACTGAAATGGATCTAAATAAGATTAATCCAAGAGTGACTAGTGTTGTCTAGTTATCACTTTCACCATCACCTTGTCCAGGAAGGAAATATTACCTACTGGCCTACAGCTGTTAGCATTCTTTCTTCAGGCTAGCTTACTTCAGGAATGGTCAAATTAAATGATAGCTTCTTTTTTAAAAGCCGTGATAATACTCTCTCACACTACAGCATTTAGAACCACCTAGACCTAGATGGACATCTCCTTTCTCCCAGATTTAGTAAGTCATGATGGGCAAGAGACCAACCTCACTCCACAGAGCAGCTCATTCAGAATACAGTAACTGAAACTCATCTAACAAAACCAGATGGTGCTCTAGACACTTCTATTGACATTATATTAATTATGGTGTCTAAGTCATAACTGACAAAGACAACTTTGCTTCAAAGTGTCTTGCAAATATGCCATAAAATGCTACTAACAGTTCTACTACATTGCTCTGTGGGCCTGATTTCAGAGAACTACACAGCACCTGGAAATCCACTGAGACAACCTAGTGGTAGTGAACAAATTGGTTTTGTTTTGTTCCTTGTTCTGCAAGCAAAGTACTACATATGTAATTGTCCTTTTTATTTATTTATTTTCTTATTTAACTGTACATTAAACTTGAGCTCATATTATAGAAACATTTAGCCATTAGCAGCAACAAAACATTTAGACAACAAAATAGAGGGCAGACCAATTTCTGTCCCATTATCGTATCAGTATCAAACTTTGGAAACATCGATGTAGAAAAAGGCTTGCAAATATTCTAGGCTAATTTGTTAGGACCTTGATTTAATGAAATGCCAGTGGACTTTAGCTAACAAGACTATTACAGCAAATGACTCTTGTGTTTCATTCACTGGGCATACAGGAAAAAGAAAGTCGCAGAGTCTGCGTTTGGTGTGATGAAGCTGCCACTGACTCATAACTCTCCAAAGGGTAATGATATCAACACAATGCTCAAGAGGTTTCTTGTCTGTAATAAAGTCCTGATTCTGAAACCATTAATAACTTTTTATTGATCATAAGAAAATCCTCATCTGAATTCTGCCACGGTGAAATCCCAATAACGTGGCACAGTCTCATTCTCAGATGGAGGCAGAGTGAACAGGTTGCTGTTTCCTTCCCTCTTCGACCCCCAGTTTCGAGCTCGCCTGTGAAGATGTACAGTCACTTCCACTAGAAAATGAAGCTGGTTGCTGCAAGCATTAACCCTGGCTTCTTCCAACAGCCTCAGATTCCCTAGAGGCATGTTACACTTTCAGCATTTCATAGTCACTTAATAAAGTTAGCCTAGAAAGAGGAATATAATACTTTGGTTAGAGATGAGTGCTGGAAAAGTTTAAGGAACTTTGAATGTTTATGATCCTATTTATCTCTGGCAACAATATTGCTTCTCTCTGATTTGCTCCCAAATGACACTGAAATCACTATCATTATGTACAGCTGGGATGGGTAATGTGTGTACCTTCCCATGTTTTGGCCTTTGTGGAGTATCACCACTTCTGGGTGGAAATTATACAGTTACATTCCTCTTCTCCTGGTGAGAATCCTACGCAAACTCATCTGATGAACTGGCCCAGATGCTTCGTAACAAAAAACTTATACTGGCTACGGTTAGAAACCTTCAATCAGTCAGCTCTGGTGTAGCCAACTTTCTGTCATGCCAGTTCTGTTCTAAGTCAGAACTTAAGAATGTTTGGATCCATGTTCCCCAGAGCTTCACACTGCTGTCTTAATGTGAGGGTCCCCTCTTCTAAATTATGCAATAACTGAGTTTCCTTGGTGGACATACAATAGATTAAAACATACAGTACAAACTTCACTTTATTACTGCTTCTTCACCTGCACATCATGTTTATAACGTATCACCTGTCAGTCGAAAGGGTGTTCCACAAATTGGGCACTATTACAGAAAAGGCCCTTCTGCTAGCCATCTTTCTCCATTACTTCTTCTTCTTACATTTAGACACCAACTAAAGATATTAATTTTCCATAATTGTTTTGGTAAGTTGAGTGGGTTTTATTATGGTTATCATATTGGATTTACTGAAGCTACTGCTGTGTTGAAAGAAATTTTAGTTGCCAGACATTTTTATTCGCAGGATTGCTTTGAAATGATGGTTTTAAGTGGCTTTTTATTATCTGAATATTGATTTTTATTAGTTTATTGTTCTATTTGTATAGGTTTATTACCAATTGTTTATGCTGATTTGGTTTTAATTGTTGCTGCTCAATGTATGTAGGCCACCCAGAAAGTCTCACAAACAAACAAGATCCACAGACACAGCTGGTAGATGCCAAAGCAGCTCTCCTTCAATTCAGCATTTGGTGCCCACAGCCGTTCCTCAACTTCCCAAAATTCTGGGAAATCCTGTTCATTTGGGGCTTGCACTTGGCCAGCAGTGGCTTGGGTGTAAAATTAATGCTAGAAAATACAGAAGCAGACTGCTGAACATTTCCCCAGGATGTTTAAAAGAAACTGTGACTATTTCCAGAGTGAGATCACTTTCCCCCTTCTTCCTAGGCAGAAGTGGTATGTAGCAACCTTTCTTCAAATGCAGCGGCTTTCATGTACTCTTCCTGAGCACCAGGATAAATGAGCTAAGTGGTAGAGCAGATGCTTTCCATATGTACTTTGCCTGATTCAGTCCCCAGAACCTCAGTGAATGGGTCCCAGATGAGATAACAGAGCTAGGAAATTTATCTCCTTAAAGCCACAGAGAACTGCTACTTACCAGGAGAGGGTTAGTGGGACCAGTGTTCTGACTTGGAGTAAGGCAGCTTCATATTTGAAATTCATATATTCCTGCTTTTATGGGACCCAAACAAGTTGCTTGGGACCAAAACAAAAACCAGTAATACTATTTCCAATGTCATGGTAGTCAAATCAGCACAAAGGAGAAATATTTTATGGCCAAATACACTTCTACATGAGAAATACTGGGGGCCTCTGAACTCATCACACTGATTTTTTTAGTAGAACCATTGGTTATTTTATTTTTGCATATACTTTTGTTTAGGCCAAGCATCACTGAATTCAGTGGCATAAGTTCTCCATGCATCTTATAATCAGCAATCATCTTTGTTTGTATTAAAATATGTAGGAAGAAAGGCTAGGTAACAGAGAATGGAACCTCCTCAAAATTCAAGTGGGGAGTTTTAGGTCATGCATATATGTAGACATAGAGAAGACATTCAGGATCAGGCCGACAGCTGTCCTCCAATTTTCTCTCTTCTCCAACATCTCATTCACCATGACACAGGTTCCTATTAGTCTGTCTCATTCTCAGGAAACTTTAAGATCTCTTACAGTAGGATTTCTTGAGTGCTTTTGGGTGACAATTTTTGAGGTAAACAAGGGTGCTGGGTGATAGTCTCTCGTTCTGTTACACATCTCTCCCTCATGCAGATTTGCTGACTGTACATGCTTCCTGATCTGAACAAGCCCTATGGGGGTGTTACTGTGGGCTTAAATGAAGAATGTTCAATTGGGTAAAAAAAAGATTTGGAACAGAGGCTAGTAAGAATTGCTTTCTGTTTTGTGGTATTCGTCATGACCTCCAGCTCGGGATTTGAGGGCTCCTGGGCCAGAAACCCTCTCTAGACCCGCTACCTCAGTATGCCTGCCATTGCCACTCACTGCTGCTGTCACTCATCACTACTGCTCCTCCCACTCATTCTTGTCATTGCTGCCACTTGCTTGCTCGAGCAGGCTGAGACTCAGTGTATGAGCAGGCTGAGGGCATCCACTGCTCCTGTTGAGCACCATTGCCTGGACCAGAATGAGAGGCAGGCAAAGAGGCAGGTCCTAAGTGAGGAAAAGGGGATGAGAAGCAGCTGTGCAGGGCCCCTGCTGGCTTCCGAGTTCACAAAAGGTGCCCAACCATGGTGCTCTTTGTGTCTGGCTCTGGTCTGTATCATATATTGTTCAGCAATAGTAGCACATATGCAGGACAAATATGAGAACTTTCCACACATGTAAAGGAAGTCTCTTCTAACTTCCATATCTTAAACAATAGATAGTAGCACTCTGTGCCCCACATATGACAGACTCCTTTTGCTTCCCTTAATTTTTGTATCTTTTAATGTATCTTTTAAATTTTGCATCTCAAACAGTGAACAGGAGTACCTCCATACTGCACATGGGACAGACTCCTTTGAAGTGGAGGGTCGTTTCCACAGAGGCTTCTGATAACATATGGGACAATGACCTGTTGTTCATAGAAAAAAAAAGAAAAAGGGAGGGATGCAAAATCTTTTGATGCACACAAACCACAATATATACTAGTGGTTATATTTATACACAGACTATTTAGAAACTTGACAGAATCAACTGGTATGCAAATATTTTACTTTCTTTCCTTTCTACTTTCTTTCTGTTGGAGTCTACCAGCAATACTCCGAATATTTTAGGGAGCATAATCAGTGGTCCCTTTGGTCATAATTTTGTTTAATCAGATAAACTAGTCAGTATTGGATAGTCTGCTAATCCACAAAGAAAATAAAAGGCTAGATACAAAAGAAGAAGTAGTACAGAGAATGTAGTATAAAACCATAGTGAGTGTGCATTAGTTTCAAGTGTTACACTAGTGTGTTTGAGCAAGACTACTGGAAACAGAATGTTGAGATGGGTTGGCTCTCATGCGCCTTTTTCTGGTACTAATGAGGTTAACACTGTGTGAAATGTGCTGTATGGATGAGTTGTGTTCTGAGTTTTTATTGAGACTTCTTTGCAAAATATGCTGGATTTCTGCCACAAGGAAGAGGGGGAGAAAGTAATTTAACTTAAGCCTTTAAGCCCATTTTGACTGAATTAGGTGTTTAAATTGTAAAACCACAATCAGGCAATTATCAAGCAGCATACTTTTTTGCAACTGGAATAGTACCAAATGTGGTTAACTTTACAGCATAGAGACAAAACCAGAACTGCCCCAACTAGAATTTCAATAACATGAATCTATTAAAGATTTTTTCCTTCCAAAATGAGCCTGCAGTTTATAATACTGCAAGTAAGTTTCATGAAGACCAATTAGTGAATATGCTCCTGGCTCCCTATAATTTTATTCCTTAATAAGGATATGATGACAATCCCATGGCTATGAAACAGGTGTAATAACAGCAATAATAATACCATTTAAATCAATAGATATTATGCCTGTCTAATTATCACAGGATTTTTCCCAGATGCACAAAGCATTTAAGGTACAATCCTGTGCGTGTTTAGACAAAGAAAAGAGCTACAACTCCCTGCCTGGTCCAGCATGTCTAATCATGCGTAAAAGCTTATTCTTGATTCACCAACATCTTTTTCCCTCCCTGATTCCATCCCAGTTCTTGAAAATGCAGCTGTAAATGGTTCCACTTTGCTCTCCTAGATGTTCCTCTCCTACACAGAGAGGTCTCCAGTGTCCCTGGGGGTTTATTCTTCCAGCAAATATATCTTTTTCATGGGGAAAACATTGATTCAAGGATCAAATGAGCCTGTTAGAGATCCCTTTAGACTACTCAAACTGCTCTGCATGGTGTTCTCTTCTTTACCATGGGTATACGATTAAATTCTTGCTATCCATTGAACACAGTATGAATATTTTCCTGCAGATCAGCACAAAGTCATCCAGTGCAGGTGTTTCCGTAATGATGATATATGGTGAAAATTCACAGTGTTCAATGGCCCTCACAATCACACTTCCACCTCATCAGTCACATGTCAGTTTAACCCCACCCCATGTCCTAAATCTTCATTCTGTTAAGGAAATGCAGATTGGGAGAAAGCAGTTTGCAGCTGTGGCTTATCACACAGAACCATTGTTGCAAAATGCATGAATTTTTTTAAAAAAAATCTGTTTAATGTTTATTGTATTTTCAATGAATTACATTTAATCTGATCCTAATTGTTATGCAGAAATGTGAAACCATTACTTTCTTTGTTTCTCATAGAAAATCTTGTACCTTTCAAGGAATATTGTATTGCATTACATGTATAGAGAAATTTAACCCTGAAAGGGAATGCACATCCCTCCCATAATTCTCATCTTGCTTCTTTAGTCTTGTAGAAATCTTTTCACAGTAATTTGTCTATGCACAGTCAGATAGGCAGGTGGGTCTGCCCTGGCTATGCTGCACAAGATAAATCACTCTCTTTGTGATGCAGAACAATTAAAGTGCAAGTTATGAGGCTTACCTTGGTACACAGGACAACAACAGCATGGGTGGCAGCCAGCATTTTTTTAAAATGACAATTTCAAAGACCAATATCAAGCTGCTTATAGAGCAACCTTATGGCTCTGGGAGCGGATCTTCAGGACCATAGGATCTGGAAGAATGCCATTCCTGTGGCCATAGACCTTACTATGCCTTGGGAGGTGGAAAATGAGGTCAGTTCCTTGCAGACTTGCAGCTGCTAAGGAAAGCAGTGTGGCCACTGATCTTCTGAAGATGCAACACTCACTTCAAAAAAGCTTAGAAATGTAAAGCTCTTCAGCCATGAGTGAAGATCATTCTGATTGTCTCTTTCCTCAGTTGTTTGTCAAGGAAAAAATATTTAGGAAGTTATTTAGGGCCAGAAGTATTACTAATACTAGAACCAGAATGGGCAGACCATTAGACAATATGTGGTGGAAGTAATTATGACAGTTACTGGTTCTGACTGACTTCCCTGTTTCATGTATCTGTCCACATAGTATCTGATAATAGCTATTTTGCAGGGATGAACCCAACACATCTGAATTTGCTACTGTAGCTAACACAGGACTGGCAACATGTGGAATATTGTGCCATCACCGCAATGCGCATGTTTAAGTGTTTCTCTTGGTTCCCTTTCACCTATCCTACTCATGTTCTGTTTGATCTCAGGATGACTGGGGCATGTGTAACTGGAGTGGCTGGGCTGGAAGCTGCCAGCAAATGATGCTGAAATGCAGGATAGAACAGGCAGCCTTGATAGCACAGCTGCCACGTGGAAGTAAAGAATGTGTGAAGTGGCCCTGGATGACTAGTAGGTGTTGCTTTACTCTCTTTCAAAGGGAAGTCCTGTTTCACTGGTCTTCTGGAGCTCTTTGTCTGGAGTCAGCAAGCATGCAGAGAGGCATGATGCAGTAGATGTGGTATGCTTGGACCACCCTATTTTCTTTTTTCTTTATTTACCAAGCCTCTGACTGAAGTTCCATAGGAAATTTAGTAGTTGTGCAATAAGAAAATGAATCCTCTTATAAATTAGTAATTGATAAATTAAAGAACAAGCCTCAAATAGTAGCAATAAATGTAATGTTTCCAGAAAGGAGGTAAAAAAGCAATGGGATTCTTGAATAACTTGTTCTAGGACTGGGAGCATTAAACATATATAAATTACCTGAAGCCATATTTACCTGAAGATAAATGGAGCTGGACAGCAGATTTGTTTTGAAAACCTGTTTTTCCCTAAGCTCTTCTACCGTACCATGCAACAAATTTCCCTACATTTCTAAAGGAGTTTGCAATGCGGCACATAGAAGCAGAATTCTTTAACTTTGCGATTGACTAACTGCAGGTGGTCATTGCATGTCAGTTATTAGAAAAAGACTTGATTGGAAGGTAGTGTTTCCTGATAGATTTGAGTCCAGGATTCAAACAGTGGCAGCCAAAATACAACAATAAAATATCTCTACATGTGTATGTTACTGTACATATAGCCCGCAAAGAAAAAAGTGAGTAAAGAAGCAGATAGAAGGACACAAGAAAGAACAAATAAAAATTACAATACTCCATGTGAGCTATAGAGAATGGAGAATTATAGTTGACAGAAGGCACATCAAATGAAAGATGGCACATATTTTTAAAGTATTGATTCTTTAGAAACACATACCCTGAAATAGGCCTTTTTTCAGACCCCAAAGCTGTAGGAACCCCCGTGGAGATAAAGGACATTCTACATTCCTTGTTGACAAGGCTCTTATTTGGTTTCTGTAAGCAAGTCTGCTCTACAAAAGATAAGCATGTTCCACGCACTGCTTTTTCTTTGGCTGTTGCTCCCACCTGTGCTATTTTGTGAAGAAATAAATCCCAGCTCTTTCACTAGAAAGCAGACCTGTTTTACTGGCAGAGTTTCAGCTTCTTGCTTCCCACAAGTAGCATTCATTGCAGCCTTTTCTATATTATTCTAGCAGAAATCCTGAAAGAATAGAGTAACTGTTGGATATGTAAATAAACAGAGTCCTAGCTAGAGGTTTTATGAACATTTCTTCTTACCTTTCATGTCCTTTCATTACCTTTGAATAAGTAATGGCCAACTTCTATGTTCCTCAGGAGCCACATTTTTCTTCATCCTGTGAGCCAGAACAATATGATTTCCCTTGAGGATGGTGAGCCTTTATACTAAAAGTGGTATCACCTAGCAGAAAAGCTTCAAACTTTAGACCATAAGTGCTTTGATGGTATGAGGTCACTGAATGGGTGGAGGGACAGGACAAGAGACTTTCCTGAATGTTCTCTTTTAGAGGCAGATTGGCAGTGATTCTTTGGCTTCCCAGAAAGCACATGAAACAGTACTCCAGTAAGATTTATCCAAAGAGGCTTAGTGCTTCTTTTTCTGACAAGATGGACTGTGCTTAAAATCTTTTACCACACAACTTGATTACATTTTGGCAGGGCTTACAGTTACCAGAGCTGCCCAGATGAAGGTGGCTCAAGATTTTGCACACAGACAATATATCTTGAACTATAATATATGGTGAAAATAATAGGAGGCAAGTCTTTAGGGTCTTTCAGAGCAAGCTGTGGCAACTTGGTAGTGGCATGATTTATGCAGAACATACCCATGCTGACCTGGTACCCGATAATGTTTCCTCGTTCCCCTCTCTCCATGTGTTCTAATTGGCAACTACTCTATTGGACCCACAAATGAAGTTCTGTATTTGCTTTTCATAAAATGGCAGCCTGTAGCGTTGAGCTGGCCAGACAGTAACTTTTACATCTGTGACTTGCAATTCTTTTGTTTCCATCCCAGCCCATCAGCCAGCCAGTCAGCCAGGCTTTCCTTTTGCTGGCATTTTTGGTTTCCCATCCCAGTTACCCATGTTTATTTTTTAACTGTCATTTAACATTCCACAGTTTTCTGTGCATACACAGTTTTCATTAGGCTGCTTTAGGGTGAGGGTGGGATGTTGGCCTTGAGAACTTGTTTTAAAAAATGTTGCATATGTATTCTCAAAGATCCTCTAAGCATACTAATACCTCTTTTCTGTATGCTGGTGGCTCCAGTTTGGTTGCATTCTTGACTTAACTATCACAGAAAGTTATAGGCTCAGTTTCATTGTCCTGGATTAGAGTCGACAGTTCTTTTTCTCCTACAAAAGTTGCTGTTGCAATATATAACTTGACTCCATTTCCTTTTTCTTTTTAATTTAAACAGTATGTTCCGGGGCTGCATGACATGGGAAATTTTGTTTGGAACACATGGGGGCTTCAAAAACAGTTTTTGATGCATCCTGGGAAGATGCTCTTCA
The DNA here is from genome assembly GCF_004798865.1 of Varanus komodoensis. Lineage (NCBI taxonomy): Eukaryota > Metazoa > Chordata > Lepidosauria > Squamata > Varanidae > Varanus > Varanus komodoensis. Next base: position 20,311,113 of record NW_025335589.1, on the reverse strand, counting down.
AAGAAAAAAACTTATTGAGTTCTCTGGGTTATGCTAGAAAAGTGATCAATAATGGTTAAGTTTAATCAGGTGTACTCATTTCACTAAAATTCCAAAGGCTCCCCTCAGTTGGCATGAAGCTGGACACAGTATAAAGGGCCCTGAAAAACAGCAATGATCTGTTGAATCCCAATCCAATACATATAATAATAATATTAAATCCCTTTACATTTAGCCTAATTAATTTTCTGCTTGTGCACTTCACCATTGTTTCAAAATTATAAGATGACATTTTATCGTTGCTACCTGCTTTAAGATTAAAAGATGGCATGGTTTTAGAAATCAATAATGCTTTGGGGGGTTTAGACATGCTTTCATAATATCGCTGCACAGAATATATGAGGATGGCCACAGAAGAACTCTCTTTAATCTTCACACTAGGTTATGTCTTTGATCATCTATTAACTGAGACTATAGTATATTAACTTTCAGCTGAGTCAAGATAAAAGGTTTCTGTGTGAGAAAAGTTTTCTTCTTTGCTATTCAGCACTCTTGGATATTAATAACAAGCAAAATATGAACTGTCTCCTCATATGAGCAATGGAAGCTACAGAAAACAAACTTTCAAATACCCTTTTCTGCATGGTTTTCTCATGTCTGTTAATAGAGCCTAACATACAAACTGTAGCAACAGTTAAAGACAACAAGAAGGAACAGGGGGGATGTTCTCAGAAATACTGGATAAGGTGCCATTACAAATTTGAATCAAAGAATGGCATTGCATTTATGGGCTTGAGACTGTCTTAGGTAGGTTACATCCACGGGTTGGTAAGGTAAGAGGCAGTGTGTTTTGGTATTGTTTTGAAGCAGTGGAAATGATGCCAGCTATGCTGAATCATCGTGGCTAGTGGGTGGTTAACATTGCAGGTATACAAATTATGCTAGAAAAGTGATAGTTCACATGCACAGAGAGGTCACAAGAAGTTCAAACTGCAGCCACTGAGTGATATATGAAGTAGCACACAGTTTATTGCAAATAATGGACAGAGGATAACAGCATAATCCTGCACATGTTTACTCAGAAAGAATTGCCACTGAGCTCAATGCGGCTTAATTCCAAGTATAGTGTTACAGACTCATCTCCATTATGGCCAGCATTTTCAGCAAAATCAAATTCGCATAACAATTCATCTCTGAAAATACATTTCTCAGAAATCTCTAGTCATAAGTAACTAGAGTAAACACTTGACACATTTTCAGCCAAAATTTCCCTCTCTGAATAATATTGATGTCTGCCCCCGGAGCACACAGAAGTGCAGATAGGTTGCCCAAGTTCAGAGGCTACCACTTGTGCAAATGTGGCACCCAGATTAATAACTGGGGCAAGTATGTCTCAATACATAACACCAGCGTGGCCCACTTCCATTGGCTGCCACTACACCTCTGAGTCCATAGGGCTATTTATGAGTGAACCAAGGATATTCTAACAGCAATGCCTACCTTACCAGTGGCTCAACATAGTTCAAAGTAGCTCATTTCAATGCCTTTCCCTATGCTATTTCTAGATGAACTTGTCTATTATAGATTATTATTTATAATGCAAAAATATATCTCATATATGACATGCCATTAAATAGTTTAAATAACTGAACAAGGAACAGAAGTAACTACTTTAACATTCTTTACAGAAAGATCAGAGTACTTTCCAGAAGGAATGGCATTTCATGGTCATAAACAGCTATTTAAATTAGTTCATTCTTGTGAATATGACTTCATTCTACAATGATGGTAATAGAGTCTGCATTTTAAGTACAAATAAAGAAAATACCCTGAGAAAATTCTTGATAGCTGAGACCATAGATGTTTTCAAGCAATTGTACTTAAATTCTTTTTAACATATAATCACAAATTCTCTTACTTTAAACTCAGCAGTGACTAAGAATTAAAGAGAATTAAAAACAAAACATGATCACAAACAGCATGGTACGAAAAATACAAAATTAACACAGTGCACAAAGTACCTTTTATTGCTACAACATTACATTCCTTCTGGGAATGTATGTTAATGAAAAGACATCCTAGATATACAGTACCTTGAAAATCTATGTACCCACTCTCCCGGAAAACAAACTATTTGAGCAATAGTATGTATTGTACTTTATTTAATTAATTTGAAATAGCAGGTGAAAGATACTTGCAAAATAGATAGAATCAAAAAGAACTCACAGATGGACAGTAAAATTGGGCATTGTAATAATTCTAATATAACTTAAATAGTTTCTAAGGATGCAATCCTATACCCACTTACCTAGAAGTAAGTCTGCCTAGAAGTTAGACCCATTGAATTCAGTGAGGCTGACGTCAGGGTAGACATATGTAGGATTCACTGTGAGGACGCAGACTTCTGGTACTACAAATGTATTTTATAGCCAAGCATTCTGATGATCTAGGAGTATATATGGATGTTTACTGGACAGATCATGATGTCAAACCTAATCCTTGACTCTCATATGACTAGCCTACTGCATGCTAATGTAACAAACATCCTACTGATGAAATTGTAATTCTAGCAATCTTCATATCAAGTTCTGTATCTTCGTAAAAAGATAGGTGCTGAAGAAAGGACTCTATTATGTTATCTTTTCATATTGTTCAAAAGAACCTTTTTGCATTCAGTTTGTCACTGCTAGCTGCCAGTGATCAGAGAATTTGCTTTTTATTCTCTTTTCCTGTTTCTTAGTGTAGCACTCCAAAAATGAACACAGGTAATTTTCCTTGGCTTCCAAAGTGGGGATGATGTTCAAATAATTGTCTGGAATTGCTTCTTCTGCATTCTAATGGGCTTCTAAAGTTCTTAAGTAGCCCTTGGATGAGGTGATAAAGATGTAGATGTGGTGTAATTGACACTGTGGTGGCCAGAACTGAATATTTGAGTAAACAGGGAAAATATTTCTATTGATTCCACAGGCATTATGGAAAATACTGCTTTTACATATGTAGTGTTGATTACTGCATGTTCAGGAGTTGCTATTATGACTTTTTAAAATCAGGAGCTCTCTGCATTGTGAGAACTGTCCATTGATTCCTACTCTCTGCTTCTTTTGCTTTAAGTAGTTACTGATTCATTAAAAAAAAACAACTCTTCTTTCACTTCAAGACTGCTAAGTCTTCTTTCAGGAACTGTATTCGGTGACAATCTTTGTCAAAAGTCTTTTGAAAGTCTAAGCAAACAATATTTACTGGGTTCCACATAGTTGACTGGGTTCCAAAAGTTCAATGATACAGGTCTTATTTTTGCAAAAGCTATGTTGATTCTTGGTTTCCCTCTTCTCCTTCTAGGCTTCATTGAGAAACCCCTGGTTATATAATTGGTACCTCTCCAATTGTGCACAAAGTTTCTTTAGATCTCAATGAATATTTTGTTGTACTTGTCATAATGTCCCAAGGTGTGAATAATGGTTTATTATTCATTATCATATTATTTTTGACATTATTTTCTAAAAACATTTGTTCTCTGTGTTGGGTATCCTCAGCATCAATGGGCGCATCAATCAACTTTTAATCCTTCATTTGAAAATGTTTATATTTCTACAAGACCATATCCAGATGATGTATATATCCATATTCTTCACAAAATACAGGATGAAACTATTCAGAAGTTAAGTCAAATCTTAACACCATTCTTTAAAAAATAGCAGCATGCCAGAATCCTGAGGTTCTCAGTACGTTTGAATTACAGTTCTTATTCCTTAGTCTAGAGGGCTTCACAAGTTTTATTTGACTGCTTCTTCTTTTAAACAAATAGAAGAAAAAGATCATTGGGGAAAATCACAAGTGGCACTGTATAAGTAATTCCTTAAGTATTACAGAAGTGTTGTGGACTGCTAAATATTTCCACTGCCTATGGTGAGATCTTAGTCTGTGACTCATATGATTTTCAGATAAAATTTAAAGGTCCTGTCAAAAAGAATGCAATGTCAGTATTTTCCATAACTGACAAAACAAAACAAAACAAAACAAAGAATCAGAAATACTTTGTTCAGGTGCTCTAATCCAGAAATTTAAGCACATCAAACTGCACACGAGATCTTGAGCATACAGAACAGAACATAACAGCTATATTTCTCAAGTTACAAATAGCACTGAAAAGGTATCATAGTTATTAATATAAGCTATAGTCTGTGATATAAATTAATTAAAATCATCTGCACTTTGTTCAGCTTTGATCTCCATACATTGCAAGCAAAGCTGATGAAATTAACTTGGGAAAATTATCTTTATTTTGGATCTGATATTCCAGTTATGTAATGTTTTTATTAGCTCCAGTGCAATGGAACATTCATTCATTTCTTAAAAGTTAGTGTAATAGATACATCATCAAAGATGTATTCTTTCCTTTAAGGCATATGATATTCATAATTTTTCCACAAATTATTAAAATATATCTTAAAGTGTTTTTGAGTGTTGAGAGTCTTCTGCAGTTGGAGTTTACATTGGTGAACTTAAGGCTACACAAGGAACGATACATCTGTCTTTAAACCTATCTTCTAATTACTGCTATCATGTATAGTCCTGCTATATGTTACTAAGGCTAATAAATTGTAAGCCTCGGAACATGTTGCTGAGCTGTGGAGCTGACACTGTGAAAAACAACCAAGTCAATCCACATACATTTTCCCATACTTTGAATGGATCAGGATTATATTCTAAATCTGTATTCTAAGAGTAGAATAGTTTGATTTCTGCTCACAATCCTGCTCACTAGCAAGCAGCTGACCTCAGAGAGGCTTATGCAAGGGTAACTATCTGCGTGCAGAATCTCAGCATCATACAGTAGGTTTATAGGAAGCTTATTGATTCAAGCACACTAAGAAAAGGAAACTTAAATGTGAATTGTCAGGGAAGCTGTTGTCCATTATCTGAAGAGGGTTTTATATGGCATCAAAGAATGTAAGAACAAAACAATCTTCTATAATCTAGTAGAGTACATCCTTCCCTTCACAGACTTGACATATTTGACAGTTGTTAGAACTTCAGGATCTATAGAACTATTAGCTGTAAAGTTTGGGGAAGATAAAAAAAAGTAAGTTTGAAGAAAAAAGACTGTAGAATAAAATTCTCGGGGTTTTTTTTTTCCACCAACAATCATGATAGACTTTGTACCAAATCCTTCTTTCTATTGTGATCATATAGCAGAGCAAATGTAGTTATGGCTGCTATCATGGCAAATAGATAAAGGTAGGAAAGAAAGTTCAATAACTTCTGCACTATACAATTGCTTAAAACCTGAAAGCTGCTTTGAAATTGTTTTGTTCAACAATATCTTTACATGCACTTTGAGTTTCTGTGAGTGGCTTTGGATGTAATGGAATACAAGTGCCGTATATTTGCTGTTGTGCCACTACAACTCCGTATTGTCCAAAAGCTAACTTTCAGTTCCAGATGTGGAAACATTTATGAAAGTTATAACTTGGATGAAAAGACAATAAGAAAACAAAGGCATTTGCACTTCCTGTTTCCCAAAAAATGAACTAAGGCCTCAAAGATTGGGTAATGCAGATTTTTACTTGTGTGCTCTCTCTGTGTGTATAAATCTTATATGACAAACACAGAAATCCAAAAGCTTTCTCTGTTTAAACCAGAATACTTGCATTAAGCTAGTAAAGCATTTCCTACTCTATCAAACCACACATTTTCACAGGTTTGATGCTCTGTTTTAGCTCATCTGAAATACATTTTCTGATCATTAGTCAACACATGTAGAACAGAGCTGGAAGCCTGGCTCAAATTGCATGTTGCAGGGACAGACCTTAGATTGTTTGTCTAATTTCAGTTTCACTCATTTCAATGGATTTGCTCTAAATCTGGCTAACAGTAGATTCTTTTTAATAATTGGCTCAGCCTGAAATATGCAGGAAGGAGGACCATCGTGAGTGAGCGCTTTGATTGCTTTAGAGCAGAGTTCTTCCACTGGGTTGCACCAAGGGTTTTGGATAGAGCTTTGCATCCATCCATTTCAGAACCAATATTAAGACATCTCAAGTTGTACAGAAGCATTTCCCATGTGGCAATTCAGTATTCAGCAAATTGTTACAGGAAAAAGAGCTAGGATACTGCTAAAGAGCTTACTACTGAATAAATAGATTCTCAAAATGCCAACTCACCTTCACCCTGCACTGAATTCTGAAATCCTAAATCACTGTATTTATTTGTTTCATTTCTACTGCATGATGAACACTTTTGCTTACATTGCATTTCCTTGATTGAGACATTTTTCCTGGTGTTTAAGTAAAGAGCCAAGCTGTATCTTATGGATTTTCTTGATGCTTCATTTGCACCGTATAACTCTAAGAGTGGCATGTCCCTGAAGTGTAATGCTGAGAGAACAATTAGCCTCCACAGTGTAATCAATGTTAATATGAGCCATAATGCTAACTTTAGGTTCTGTACACTGCATTCTACTGCTTCTAATATTGGTTTTTACATACTATTCTCCCTTTATGGCTCATTCTTCAATGGAAAGGTCTCTTCAGGGTAACCTTGTAAATAACTCAGCGTCTGACCTTATGTTCTCTTAATGGCTAATGCCCAAGATACAATTTTTAAATAAGTAAGAACTGAAACATACTAATGTATACTGGTACTTAATTTGATTCATTTATTAGTGACTTACACATGCAAAGCATTTAGACTACCACAGAGGCAAGCTGCATCTTTAGACAAAACTGGATGAATGTACCAGGTTGAGAGCCTGGAAGACGCACAAACTCCCTAGGGCTCTGGGCCTAGGTTAATGGACCTTCTGGGGGTCCACAGCCATTATCCCCCTGCAGAGTAGCCAGGAGGGGGTGGAAGACTATTGATGTGGCTTTGCTGAAGGCAGTGTGGTTAAACTCTGCTAGGGGAAAGAAAAGAAAGGACAGAATGTGTGGGTGCTTGCATAAGTGCTGCTGCTCTGAGACATCCATTTATCCAGGAAGCACTGTGTTCAGAGACAGTTGTAATTCTACTGTGACATGTGTCAATCACTGTTTTTCATTCCATGGAATGGTGACCCTGTTGACATCTTCCCAAGAAATTCCCTTTTGACAGATCAAGTTGCAGGAGAAGATGGCCAGGTATTTTGTATTTTACAAAATTTAGCTTTTAATAAGTTTTCACATCAGATGGTAGAACTATCGAAGTGGCTCCACAGTTCAAGGTAGCTTGCTTTCTGGAGATCTTTCACTGGAAACACTGACAAATCTGTTCATGGTAAATAAAGAAAGCTTGTCCTTGTCAAATCAGTGGAACAAGTCAGGGAGTTACTAAAACCAAACACAGACTCCACTGTGAAGCTTGACTCAAGCTACCAGCAGCTCCTTCAGTCAAATATATTGCAAGTGGAGACTCTGGAGGCAGCACTCCCTGAGCCTAATTATCCTTATCAATTGCTCCGTTTTACTCAAGGAGCCATAAAGTTCTAGTGCCCCCTCCTCTGCAGCAGCAATACACAGGATGAGAACTGACTGAGAAATGATGACATTCAGGATTCAAGACCAGAAGTCCATTTTTAAAGGCGTTCTACTCTTCAGGAAGAAGTAGAAACTGAGAAGAACCATCTCACCCAAAAGGGACAAAAGGTTTCAGTTCTGTATAGCCCTAGCATGGGTATGCCAAATTTGTATTCTGAACAGAGGAACTGCTAGGCATTTTGGCATGAGTATTGCCTAGCAGCAGCCAGAAGCATATCTGTGCTTGCACAATGCTGATTGTATTAACTAATATGCACGTGTACACACCTTTCCCAAAAGTTATGGATGATGATGACATTTATATCTGTATTGTTGTATGGATTTGTGTATTCCATTGGTTTATAATACAGAAATGTTACAGTGTGATTCTTCCAGTAGATTAGCCACATAGAAGGGAACTACCACCATGGTTAGAGCTCTTATGGATGCCACCAGGCCAAGTTTGGAACATGTAGAGGCCATCTCTGGGAAGTCCCAAAATACCATGGTCTCTCCTGGTATGTAGTAGTATGGCTGGAAATCATGTTGGCAATAGGACACTCTAGGATCAGAGGTAATAGGTCTTTAAATACCAGTTTTGGGCAACAACAGAAGATTGCTGTTCCAAACAAGTCTTGCTTCTAGGCTCCTCACTGGCTCTTAGAGCAACAGGATGCTAAGGGAAACCTCTTCTGCTGTGATGCAGTTAGGAAATATTAGATTCTAGACTTAAAGAGTCTAGACTTGTAGGACAGTTGGAAATAGGAATGGTAAGTCATCCTTCCTGCATTTGTCCCCACCAACACTTATTCTGCCAAGTGTGGGACTGGGACTTGGGAAATCTGAGTTCTAGTCCCCACTCAGTCATGGACCTCAATGAGTGACTTGGGCCAGTCACAGGCTCTCAGCCCAGCCTACCTCACAAGGTTGTTGTGAGGTTAAGACTGAGAGAAGGAAATTTGTGTAAGCCTCCCTGAGTTCCTTGAAAGGAAAAAAAAATAAATGATAAATAAATAAGCAAGCAAACATACTTTATTTAGAGTGCTGTCCCTGAGAACATTACTGGCATTACAGCTTTTGTTTAACCCTGAAGACTTCTTATTCCTTATGGAAGTTCAGGAAGCAGTCCTTGCATTTGCTAGCAGTTTTGATTTGATAAGTTTGAGAGCAATGACACATTGGGTAGGCATGATGAACTCATGCCAATGTCTTTCATTGATTCATTACTCTAAGTATGGCCAAGCGTGGCTTCAAGCTGCAACCTGCTTCTTACTTTCTTGCCCAAGTGTAGGCAGCCTGGTGCCCTCCAGAAGTTTTTGCCAAGAACTCCTCCCCGCTGCATCCACCATGGCCAATGGTCAGGAATTATGGGACTTGCAGTCTCAAACACCTGGAGGACACTGTGTTAACTACTCCCAATCTACCCTAACTTTATATTTACTGTCACCACATATGTGATAATTGTGTGATCATTCTGTATACCTATAGTCAACCTTCCATACCATTCTTCGTTTTATCCAAAAGAGCCAACTCCCAAGTTAAGCTTTTGTTATGGAGTTACTATAACTACCAATGGCAATATTGTGTTGCTCTTATACTTCCTGTTCCTGTCCTCTACCTTTGACCCGGATGCAATAACACAGTGCTTCATGACTCCTCGGACTAACAGCTTGCAGCGTCATCCTTTCTGTACATGAAACATGGTGTCAGAAGTGACTTGAATCTGGATAGAGCCTCTTGTTTGGAGTGTAACAGCCCCGGGACACAGCACTGATTTGTGAGTTACACTCTGAGACCGTTCATTGTGCGTTTTCTGCTACTGGAGGACTGCGAGGCCTACCGACCGCATGGCTGCCTTGAATTGCATACCTCCCTCAGAGGGGATGAAAATCGGTGGGAACTGTAGCAGCAACTGGAAAACTTTCAGAGCTGAATTTGAGTATTATTCCCTGGCTACAGGACTGAATGCGAAACCTGCGGCAGTGCAGGCAGCCACTCTGAGAAGAGTCATGGGCAGTGAATGCAGGCATGTGTATAAGCACAATCTGAACCTCTCAGCAGAGCAGCAAGAGAATGTTACAGCCATTCTGGATGCACTAGAAGCTTATTTCAAACCTGCTAAAAATGTCATTTATGAAAGATATGTGTTTGGATGCTGCAAACAAGAGGAGAGAGAATCTCTTGACAACTTTGTTACTCGCTTACGAGAAAAAGCAGCTACTTGTGAATATGGCACCCTGAAAGATGAACTAATAAGGGACAAAATTGTTCTTGGTATATCTAGTGAGAGCACACACAGGCGTCTTCTAAGAGAGCGCGACTTAATGCTAAACACAGCTATTGAAACGTGTTGTACAGCAGAGCTTACTGACAGACATCTGAAAGTGATGGAACAGGACAGAGTGACAGCATAAACGTTGCAATGCAGCGACGACACATAAGCAAACTTCAAGGACAGCAACACATGCTTAGAGCAAATACTGCCAACTCTACAGCATGCAAATATTGTGGGACTGTGCATCAAAGAATTAAAGAGCAGTGTCCAGCATATGGGAAGTCTTGTAGGTCTTGTGGAAGAGCAAATCATTTCGCTAAAGTTTGCTTGTCAAGTAAAAAACAAGTGTCATCTGGGAAATTACACGCTATGGCGGATGCGCCTGCATATGAGGAGGAGCCACGCACCGCTGAAATGATATATAGCAGTGAATTAATCGGTGCTCTGCAATCTAGAGGAAAGAAATGGTTTGTCACTTTAATATTAAATAATAAGCCTCAATCCTGCCAGCTTGATTTGGGAGCAACATGTGATATGATGTGCTTAAGAGACAAAATGACGTTAGCACGGGAAGTATCTCTACTGCCAAGTGACACCAAACTAAAGTTATACTCAGGTGAAATTATGAAAGTTCTTGGACTGTTCAGGACAGAATGTGTCGTACGTAGACTGACACACAAGCTAGAGTTTGAAATTGTGGAAGCTTCCCAAAAGCCACTGTTATCTGGCTCAACCTGTGAGCGTCTGGGGCTGATGCATTTCTCCATCCCTGCAGAGCTCAGTGCGATGGACAATCAGTTTAAATGGCCCTTGACAAAACAACTGTTATTACAGGAATTTGGTGATGTTTTTACAGGGCCTGTTGAATCTGTTCCAGGGGAAGTTCATTTTGACCTTGATGTGAGTGTCCTTCCAGTCCAATGTGCACCACGCAATGTGCCAGTGGCCTTGAAGCAGGCAGTTAAGGCACAGCTTGACCGGTATGAGGCTGATGGTCATATCGCACCAGTTACTGAACCAACTGATTGGATTAGCAACATGGTGATTGTCAAGAAGCCTGATAAGCTAAGGATATGTATAGATGCCAAATTTTTGAACCAGGCCCTGAAACGATCTCATTAAATAATGCCAACTCTTGAGGATGTTTTGTACAAGCTGCCTAAAGCATGTCTGTTCACATTTGTTGGTGCCCAGGATGCATTTTTGCAGTGTAAGTTGGATACTGCAAGTAGCTACATGACAACCTTCTGGACTCTCTGGGGTAGGAAAAGGTGGCTCAAACTGCCTTTTGGAGACTCAGAGGTGTATCAACGTAAACAACATGAACTTTTGGGCGGACTTAAAGGTATTGAACCAATAGCTGATGATATACTTGTAGTTGGCTATGGTGATACAGATGGAAAAGCAGAGCAAGATCATGATCACAAACTGCTGGACTTGATGAAACTTTGTAGGCAAGTGAAACTGAGACTTGGCCTGAAAAAACTGCAGTTCAAGGTCAAAGAGGTCCGCTTTCATGGTCATATCCTTTCAGTGGAGGGTTTGAAGGCTGACCTAGAAAAAATCAGGGCCGTACTGGATATGCCACAGCCGGAAAATGTGAAATCTCTGCAGCGCTTCATAGGATTTGTTACCTATTTGGTAAAATTCCTACTGTGTCTCTCGGAGGTTTGTGAGCCTTTGAGAAGACTTCTGGACAAGAATGCAGTTTGGCATTGGCTTCCTAAGCATGATAAGGCAGTGCAGGAAATCAAACGTTTGGTCACGGATACACCTGTCCTTAAATGCTATGACATTACAAAACCGGTAACTATTCAAAGTGATGCAAGCAAAAATGGTCTCAGGTGTTGCCTGCTGCAAGATGGACAGCCTGTCGCTTTTGCTTCAAGGGCACTGACCCCTACAGAGCAAAACTATGCACAAATAGAGAAGGAATGTCTGAGTATTGTGTTCGCCTGCCAGCGCTTTCACCACTATCTTTATGCTTGTGACAAGATCACGGCAGAAACTGACCATAAGCCTCTGATATCTATTTTCAAGAAACCGCTTTTGTGTGCACTTAAGCACTTACAGAGCATGTTGCTCACATTACAAAACTATTGTCTCAATGTGGTTTATAAAGCTGGACCTGAAATGTACATCAGTGACGCTTTTAGCAGAGCTACTGCAGCAGGTGGTACATTTGAATGTATACAACACACAGTTTGCAATGTCCAACAGGACCTGGATGCCCTCACAGATTAATCATTCGGACTATTTAAACGTCACAGACCAGCGACTGCATCAGATAAAACAGCACACAAAAATGGATGAAAGTTTGCAAGTACTTAAATCTGTTGTTCTGAATGGCTGGCCAGATTCAAAGGAAGAGGTGCCATTAATTGTGAGAGAATACTGGACTTTCAGAGATGAAATTGGCATTCAGGATGGCATACTATATAAGGGGCCAAGAGTCATAATTCCTAAATCTTTGAGGTCGGAGATGTTGAAACGCATTCATGCCAGTCACATTGGTGGAGAAGCATGCTATAGGCAGGCACGAGATACTGTTTACTGGCCCAACATGCAGAATGAGATTAGAGACTTTGTTAGTTGTTGCTCAGCATGCAATGAGTATGCACAAGCACAACAGAAAGAACCCATGATGTCACATGTGCTGCCCACCCGGCCTTGGCAAATTGTAAGTATGGTTTTACTGAGTTATGCATTTACAGATTTTTTATTAATTGTTGATCACTATTCTGACTTTTGGGAATTGAGCTCCTTCCTGACCTGTCTGCTGAAACTACAATCAGGCGCTGTAAAGTACAATTTGTACGTCATGGCCTACCAGATAGGGTAATCTCGGATAATGGACCCCAATTTGCATGTGAGCAATTCAGAAGGTTTTCTACAGATTGGGGATTTGTGCATGTTACCTCATCCCCATGGCACCCACAAGCTAATGGCAAAGCAGAATCAGCTGTAAAGATAGTGAAGAACCTTTTCAAGAAGTCCAAGTATGATGGTAGTCACCCATGGAAGGCCATTCTACATTGGAGGAACACCCCGACTGAAGGCATGGACAGTAGTCCTGCACAGTATTTGATGTCAAGGAGACTGAAGACGTCATTGTCTGTGGCCAACAAACTGCTCGAACCTTGTGTGGTTACAGGTGTTCTGGGGAAATTGCGATGGAGGAAACAAATCTCCAAACTGACATATGACATGTCTGCCAAAGATTTACCAGAACTAAGCATTGGAGAGCCAATCCGTATGAAGCCACTTCCTGGCAACAGGACTGGTCGCTGGAGACTGGGTACCTGTGTTCAGAGAGTTGCCTCTTGCTCTTATGTTGTGGATGTGGATGGCAGTCTCTACTGTCGCAATCGAGTGGATCTGCGAGTGGCAGAACAACCCACCTCACAAACTTATGAGAGTCCTGCACATGATTCTCTGGAGGTTTTCAATTTCCCTAGTCCCGCTGGACCAAGTAAGCAATATAGAGACAAGGCTACTGTCATATTTGAAGGAAACAATGAGGACGAAATAATGCAACCACATATACCAGTAAGTTCTTCTGTACCAAACACACCAGTCAGGAAACAGGACAGTCTCTTATCGACACCTTCTGGAACTAAACAGCCTTCACCAGGCAAAATCCCTGTGGCCTTGCGAAGCAGCCGAGTTTCAAGACCTCCAGATAGACTTAATCTGTAGCCTATTTACTAATGGTACAGTATGTTCTGTTTAAGATTGTTCGGGATCTGTTTTGAGTCTACTTGTTTACACACTGTTGAATCATATGTAGAAGAGGGGAGATGTTATGGAGTTACTGTAACTACCAATGGCAATATCGCATTGCTCTTATACTTCCTGTTCCTGTCCTTTACCTTTGACCTGGATGCAATAACACAGTGCTTCATGACTCCTCGGACTAACAGCTTGCAGCGTCGTCCTGTCTGTACATGAAACAGCTTTTCCACCTCCTCTTTCTTTCAGAAATGATGTATTCTATACATGTTGGAGCAACAAGACTGTCAGTTCTGAACATCGTATTGCTTGGGCCGAACCCACATACTGAGCTACCTGCACCACCGCTGAGAGGCGAAAGGACTGTGGCATTTGCTAGACTGGAAAGGCTCTGTTGGCAAGGATGCTTCCCTTTCCCCCTGAATTTTCTTACCAAAAGACACCACTCCTCAGCAAACCAAAGGCAGGAGCTGGCCCTATATTTTCATTCAGTTCCCGAATGTCTGCTTGAAACAGGATTTTTGTAATATTTGAGTGATTAGATTTATTATCATTTCAGTACTTCATATAAAAGAACTTTTGATTTACTAACCTGCAAAACAGAATGGTGGAAACAGGCATAATTTAGCCTGGCAGGTTTCTTCATTAAAGTGGCATTTTAGTTTGGAACAAATGGCAAAAGTAAATGTACTACCTAAGAAATAATGTGTCATCTTTCAGCATGGTAAGTGTGTAAAGTGGTTTTCCTTCAGAGTACTTCTCTTGATTTATAAAACACACTGAAAGAGTCTAAATCTATTTTAAGGAATGTGCATGGCAGTGCTAAATAATGAGTCAACCATGTATAATAAAAGTAAGCAGTCTGCGGTGACTTTGTGGTAGTGACTGTTCCAAAGCCATCAAGAGATACATACATAAGCATGCATTTTGTTTGTTTCTGTACAAAGATGTAATTTTAATTTGAATAACTCCTAAGACCAATTCTGTCATAATCTGTAAGAAAACAACCAATTTTCTATGTAATAGATGTGTGACAGCCTACTGGAATAATCTATTATCTAACTCTACAAACAAATCCACTGATCTTTAAAAGCACATAGAAAAAACACCTGATCCAAACAAAGTTAAGCACCTGTACTGCCATATCTTTTCAGTCAGAGTTAAACAGTTTAGAAATGCTTACATTTATCTTGATTGTGTTGGAATCAAGAAAAGAAAAGCATGTGGATTATCCAGTTGAATCCACAAGTCTCTCCATCTGTCTCCTTGTCTGCTGATGAGTAAGCAGACTAGACAAGCTCAGAGGCTACAACAGAAGATGGAGAAACTGTAAAAGCTTCTATTCCGCCTGCCCTGTTTGGTTCTTGCCAAGAGGGCTGTGCTTTGAATAGGTGGAAGGCTTTGAGACTGAAGACCTATCTTCATCCAATATCAGCCCTTTAGGAGTGTGCTCTTAGTAATTTTAGGGGGGAAGTGCCTCTTAAAAATGCAGACTTGTGGAGAATAAGTGGATTTTACTGAGTTCTTTGGTCATCTGAGGATTGTAATGACATACTTGCCAATATTTTGCAAGAGGGGGATTCTTCATGCTTTATACTATATTCTTCTGTTCAGTTGGGGAAGAAAGGAAGAGCAAAGTCAACTGGGTGGCAGCGTCTGAACTCTTCAGTATTGTAGCTCAATTGTTCTCCTGCCACTTCATGTAGACAAGTTTCAGTCCATTTTTGTAATACTATATCAAAATTCACAAAGTTCTTCATATTCAGAAAAGAAAGAACTTGAGATGTAAACAAAAATCAAAACCAGGAAAAAATGAAACTGACTAACTTGTCCACCCCTAACCAAGAAGAAAGTTTTCAGAGGTATGTCAGACAAATTAGGCAATTGATTTTGCCAGGGATTACCTGGTCTGCAACGAAGACTATCTCTAGAAAAACCTCACTGGCCCCAAGGCTAAGAGCTGATTTCTGAATATGATGTCATTGTCATCTCTTCTTCAGCTCACAAAGCTGGAAAACTACTCAAGAGATTGACCAGCTGTTTTAATTAACAGTGACAGAACAGAAGGCAGAATGCAGTTTTTCTGCAAACAGAAAGCAGTTTATATGCAAACTAGAAATTAGTGGCCCCCTGTGGACATGATAAATTAAATGTTAAATAGTTCATCATCTCAGCCAAAGCCACGTTTAAAAATAACAACAGCACATACAAAACTGCAGCTGCTAAAACAATGGCCAAAAAGAACAAATTCCATAAATGTCACAGTTAGAGGAGGAAAAGCAACAGAAATGTAAGAATCTGAGCTTGCTAATGGAGATGAAGTAAGCGTGTTGGGGACAGCCAAACAAGAAAAAAAGATTTATGAAGATTTTAGACACTGATCTTGGAGTACAATGGAAATAATGAACTTAGATCATTTGCTAAGGAGGCAAACAATACAATTGTATATAAGCTTACTTAAAAGTAAGCTGTGCTGAGTTCAGGAGGATATGTTCACAGTTAAGTGCCTGTAGGATTGCAGACAGAAGCTTGATTGAACTCAAAAGGACTTTGTTCTGAGATGACATACATAGGTTTGCTCTATGAATAGGGGCTACGTACTGGACCTATGGATCCTTGACAAGTGGCATGACATAACTTGATATTTGCTATGAATAATGTCTGTAACTTGGACTATCTGTATACCTGTTCTCAGCTTTCTGTCTGTTGGTGGAAATACCTCTGAGTTACTGAAAAATATACATGTACATACATAAACTTAAGGTGCAATTGTGTACATGTCCAGCTAGAACACCCAGCATGCTCCAACCATGGCTGGGGAAAGTTGTGAGTTGTAGGACTTTTTTTTCAGTCTAAACCAGTACAGGATTGAGGCTTTAGCCACTCATACCATTATTTGGTCTTAATTTGTAGCAAGATTGAGCAGAAAATAGATATGCAAATATTTTGAATTTCTGCTCCTGGTATTTCTGACGATTGGATTCTGGGAGCTCAAATCCAAAACATCTGGAGATCTGCCTTCAGTCCACTTCTGGTTTATAGCATTGCAGCAGAGAAGATGTAGTAAAACAAACCAATAATAATGAATATGAATTAGTTTTCATGTTTCCTTAAACCTCTATCAGAATAATCTTTTCTAATGCTTAGAAGGAATAATCTCTATCCTGTATAGTCCAGTCCAGCTGAATATTTAACTGTTTGCTCAATAGCAAATATATGATTTCTCTGAACAGTTTCAAAGCTGGCCCCAGCACCAAGTTGGGAAATGAGGAATGGGAACAAATCTTATCAGTATCTATTCAGCAGGGCCACTCAAATCCTAAATATAGAATTGGTCTGGGTCTATATTACTACTTACATACATACAGACATATGCACCTTCCCACAAATGCATTAAACCTTGAAGCCCAACATCAAACTAGACTGGATATATATTCCTTCCTGGCTCACACAAGTCTGACACATACAAGTCATTTATATGGAATACACACACCCACACATCTTTGCAATCAGACCAATGGAAATTTTATAATATTTTATGAAGCCAAAAATACACTCAGGATCAAAGTCACAAAGGATGACTATGTTGATTTCAGCAGGTACAGGTTCATTGACTTAAGTCAGCTTGAATGTGTTTATTTAAGTTACATTACCTTTGTTATCATCATGGTGGACAAAAAAATGTTTTATTACGATTTCAATTTGTATTTAGAATATTATATAAACAGCATTGTAATAACTGAATGAATAATTCAATGCTAGTAATCTGCCAGGTTAGATCACATTTTCATAAAAGAAAATCAACTGTTTTCTTGAAAAAGGCCTTATTGTATATAGCAGAATTCCCAGAGGCTCCTTTCCATGTCAATAACAATGTTTTCACATCATTGTCATGTCTGCCATTATCTTTGGTACCTAAGAGAAGCTATGCAACTTCCATTGAGATGAATTGTATAAAAAGCAAAGAAATTGCTCTAAGTAAGTTGACCTATAGGTGCAGCCAATCTAACTTATGTACAGAACATGAAAACCTAGTGTGAGACACAATATCAAATTTTCTTGGAGATATCACATGAGTTTGTAGCTTCTCAACTTATAAGCAACTACATTTTTTTAAAAAAGCTAGTATTGCTGTTGCATTCCCTGGTGTAGGATGGAAAATAATTGCTTCATTTAAGAGTCCCTGATACAACTGAGTCAGCAAGGCTTCATATCCATTGCTCAGGGGGCTTTACCCTTTAATGAATGGCAGAAACTGTGTAATTAAAACCAGGATCACAATATTCTTGTTCCAAGCTATGTGAAAAGTTCTAGGAAGGAAGATAGAAAGATCAGCATGGCCCTATCTGCTACTGTTCCAACAGTTGTCTGTAATTTCTTTTCTTGCTTCGTCCCCCATGTTTTTTGTGCCTACTTTGATGAAGAATTTGAGAAAACTTGAAAGCTTGCACAAGCTTTTGTAATATCTTTCTTAGTCCTAACAGAGATATTGCCAGCCTGTGGATTTTGAATTGTTTTATCATGGTTATCATTGTTTTATTGATTCTTTAAAAAGCAGATTATCTGAGAAACCCAATCAATGCTTTCATAACAGTAAGAAGAATGTTCACAAATAGCTATATGGAGCAAAGCAGTTCTGGAGAACATCAACAGAAAATGATTGCAGCTCAGGGCAGAGATGCATGATATGATGCAAAGTCTGTTCTCACTTCAGTCTCCTATGGTATGAGAAAAAGAAAGAGAAAGAGTTGCTGTTGCATGATGTCAGAAGAGAAACTGAAATTACAGCAGTGAAGCAGTAAATGGACAAGCTAAAAAGCCTCTAGGAAAATTGGTCAGTGCTATTTCATCATGATGGCTGCAGTCAGTGCTATTTCATCATGGGACAGGTGAAGAAGTGTGTGATTTCTCAATTTGATGATATTGTGGATAAGGAGTTGGGGATCAAGTTTTGATTAACAATCTTGACAGACACTGTGTACCTGGAAGTAATGTTACATTTGAAAAGCACAGTTTCTTCATTAGGATTAATGGCATTAGAAAGCATGGGTCCATATGTGAGTGATTTAAAACTATTAGCACACACTTGAATTTTGGGAACTGCTAAATCTCATATTAAAGATTATATATGCATAAAGTCAGTCAGACAGGGATCCAGCTTAGTGGTAGAGAAGGTTTACCCCAGGAGTATGCAGTGGATATATGAAGAGAAGATGGCTATGAATCAGTTGAGCATTTGGTGGAAGAAGGAAAAGAAATGGATAAGCTATGTGGCAAAAGTGCTTTGAGAAGTAGAAAAACAACTGGTTTTAAGACTAACAAGAACCCTAAACTAATGAAATGCCATAGAGGTATGCATAAGGCATCAGGTACTGCATATAATTTTGTTCCTTAGATAAGAAAAAATGTAGCAAATGTAACCATTTGCTTATATGTGCATAACTAGAGATAGAAAGAGTAAAGCTATATGTAAAAATGTGGAAATAGATGAAACCCACTCAATTTCTTCATGGGTATGTTGCTGCAGTGATCCCAAGGCATGGTTACATGGCCTATCACTAGAAGTTTGTTTTTTTTTAAAGAGCCTCCAAGACTTAGTTTTCTGCCATATTCTCTTTAAGAGGATTTTTACTGAACTACTGAAATGAAATGGCTTTAGCTCTAATTACCTGTTATTTTTAGTGCTTTTAACATGCTAGTTTTTAGCTTTGGCACTAGTTCTTATTAGTGATTAATTAAAGTATTGTATTTCAATTTTAAAGTTTATTAATATTGTATATTCATCACTGAAAGCCATTTTGGTACCATTTTGATCCATAAGGGTGGGCTAGAATTGTTTAACTAAATACAAAAATAAAAAACAGAACATTTTTCCCAAACCATACAGTTAATAATAATATATAGAACTGAAATGTCAATGCGCACACACACACACACACACACACACACACACACACACACACAGATTGAGAGAGAGAGACTCCTATCAGGCAATAACAATTGTTAATATTCTATGAAAGGTATATGCTGGACAATGTGTAATTATACTTTTTGTTTGGGATGTCCTAATACCTTGTTTCTTAATATTGAAATGAAAACTCAATGAACATTAATCGGCTCCCCCAAACATTTCTCCAAATCTTTAACTCCAAACTATTTGTGTTTTCATGGTGGTTATACAGGGAAAGGTATATAGGAATGTGGGTGCACCCATGGAGTTTTTATTTTTTCTTAAGGAATGCTCGTATTTCAGGGTCTAAGATCCTCCCAGCTATTGCAACACTGAATTCTACAACTTAAGTCTTTTCCACTGATACCAATTCTTTTAGGATGAAATCCTATGTATGGTTACATAGAAAAAGCCCTGCAATTCTCAGCATGCCACCTCGAGTCATGCTGCCTGGAGGATGCTGACACTTGTAGAACTTCTTTTTCATTTCTGTTGAAGTATATGTAGGATTTTACCTTTATATATAATAAAACCTCTGATTAGCTTGATGCAAGAGGCTGAGGTGTGACACTGGCATCAATGCTGGAGACAACTTGAGCTATTAAACAAGTCAATTTATTAAAAAGATGTTTTGTACAATGTGGAATACTTACAAGTTCTTACCAGGATGCTAATGACAATTCTTTAGGATTCAAGAGACACTGTTACTGATCCGAGTCTCTTAACAACATTGAACCACCAGCCAAATTCCCTAAATTTCCAGCCCAGCTGAATTCACCAGCAACCAGACTAAATGCTTGGGTACAGTTTTTCTCTGATTTAAAGCTTATCCTGCTTACTATGGGCCTTTGTCTGTTTGGATAGTTTGCCTGGCTATTTTCTTGGCTGCTTGTGCAGTCTTCTTATAAGATGTTAATACAGGGCACCTCATTGCACAATGCAGCTACTTGATTGTCACCAGCAGCATATTATTGTCACACAGAAAAGAAATAGCTTAATACTCAGGCATCAGCTATCAGTGTTCTCCTCAGTGTTCTCTAAGCACACTGCAATTGACTCTCTTTAACTGATGACCAGCAGTCATTCTGCTGTTCGTTAATTCTGTCCAGGCACATTTCTAAAATGCCTTTTTCCACTGGACTAGAACCTCCAGCCAGTCAGAGTCTGATATTGCCCAGAGAAATCAAAATAACTGTATCTGACCCAGGCCTTGTCTGTCTATAAATATCTACCCTTCTCCTTTCTGAATCTGTCTCTAATCTGAACACCTATACAGACTTTTGATACACTAACAAAGCAAAGCCTCAGACCTACGCTGATCCATTATAGCCTCTCAGAGCCCACAAGAAGTATTTAAACACTGGACAGAAACAATTATATTTACAGTGGTACCTCGGTTCAGGAACGCCTCAGTTCATGACCAAATCAGGTCACAAACAAAAATTTCATTAAAAATGTGACTCAGTCATGAACTCCGTATTGGGTGATGACCGCGATAGCAGCCATCTCCCCACCTCACCCCCGAGTGGGGAGATGGCCACAATCATGCTGGGTGTGGGGGGAGATGGCTCAGATTGTGCCCATCTTTCCTGCAGGAGCGCAACCATGTTTTTGGCCATCTCCCCCCAGCATGATCATGCCATCTCCCCCCCAGTGCACCCGTGTTCATGTCCGTCTCTCCCCTCCAGATTGCCCATGTTTGCATCCGTCTCTCTGCACCCAGCGCATCCATGTTCACGCCAGTTTCTCCCCCACCCATCTCTCTCCCCCCAGCCCAGCGTGCCAGGATGACTGGCGCATGCAGGGATGAGAGGTGCGATTGTTGACATGCTGGGGGGGGGGGAGATGGCTGCGCTCATGTTCGGGGGGGGGAGATGGCCACAATCTTTGTTGTTCTTTGTCACTTTGCTTCACATTTTTCTGATTAAAAAAAAAAGTTACAGAATGGATTAACCTTATTTACATTGAACTGTATGGGGAAATTTAACTTGGCTCACAGCCAATTTGGGTCATGACCAGCATCCTGGAACGTATTAAGTTTGTGAGCCAAGGTACCGCTGCACAGTATTTCTTCACTCTCTTTCTTTTTAATTGTATAGCAAGAAAAAAATGGAGAAACACTGAATGATCTTGAAGTGGGATATGTAACAACCTTCAGAAATGAGAACGCTTCCAACAAATTGGTATGTTTCTTTGTGGAAGTAGGTTTACATGTTTAATGACAAGATACTCCAAAGGTTAAATGGAGCTGTTTAGCCTAGTGAAACTGTATGTAGGGAAGGATGTTGGTTGCCTGTAACTATGTCAAGAAGTGAGATAAGAAATCAATAAGTTTTTATTATTTAAAAAACCATGGCAGTTGAACAACTGAAGACATATTCCATGAAAGATGACAGTGAGAGATGCAGCTGGGAGGAGCCCCACCAGAGAGTGTGAACCTAGGATGGCAGCAGCAAGAGTTACAGAGGGTCTGTACAGAGGACCAGAGATTTGGTAGCAGTATTTTATGAAATGCATAACTGAGAATATTGCAGGTAAAGCTCAGGCTTCATCCAAAAGCATTCTCTCCTTCCATTTAATCAAACAAGTTCCTCAGTCTCACCACATCTGTATTAATACTCTGTACTAATGTAGTGAAAGCAAACAGACACGGCCACCCTAGGGAGGAAAAGGAGGGGGAGAGGGTCTTCTCATCTTGAAATGAACAAACAATCTTCAAGCAAAAAATAAAAGACTAGCCTTGACACAAAAGCTCACAAAAAACACCATGAGAACATAAAAGACAAAGAGGGGAATGAAACGAATTAGCAATTCAAAGGCTAAATGATATTAATAAAAACTTGTTTGGGGGTTTTGGTATGTAAAAGAATGGATACATTCAGAAGTATGAAAGAAAAATTCTTTACTCATATTCTCATCAGTGAAATTTACTGATTATGAAATTTAAAATAAGAAATCTTGTTAAGCTTAAAAAAAGACTAAGTTTAGTGAAGTTTAGTGATTTGTTAAGTTTTATTAATCTGTCCTACTTAAATTCCCAAAAGACATGAGCCAGCTGCAAGATACGAGTATTTTGTGCATGCATTGCTCCCTCCCTCCCTCCCTCTCTCTCTCTCTCTCTCTCTCTCTCTCTCTCTCTCTCTCTGTGTGTGTGTGTGTGTGTGGGGGGGGGTAGATTTCTCCAATAGATTTGGGTGTGAAGGAGTGACAATAAAATTCTTTAAAATCTGAGAAAATTATCTTCTGAGATTTTCAATTGAGTTAATACTGAATGAAAATGTATTGTTTTATGTAGAGAGCCTGCACAGTGTAGTGGTTAAGATGTGGGGCTCAGGGATCTAACTTGTGGTTTCTTCTCAGCCATGGAGCCAACTGGGTGACTTTGGGCCATCACTCCACACAGGGTTGTTGTTGTGAGAATAAGACTGAGAGCAGCAGGAGGAGAATTATATAAGCCACTTTGAGTTCTTCTTAAGAAAAAGACAAGATATAAATCCAATAAATGAAATAATACATAAATAATAGTGTTAGTAGGTGAAGGAAACAGTGAACTAGGAAAGAAGACTGCAGGAAACCACTTGCTGGTTAGCTTAATGCCATTCTAGATAAGAAAGTAGAAATTACTCTTAAATATAAAATTATCAAGTCTTACCTTCTGAAAAAGAATCAAACTTGGGTTCAGTAAAGGTAAGTGCTATCTTTCTAAACTTTGAGAACATTCAAATGAATGTGCATTTGAGTGATCCAGAAAACTCATGAAATAAGAAGAAAAGTTTTTTTTGGATTAGTAGGTAGTCTCTATCTATCTATCTATCTATCTATCTATCTATCTATCTATCTATCTATCTATCTCATGTCTATACTTTCTCACAGCTAAAGCTCTCTGATAGAATAGAAAGTAGAAGTATATTTATAAGAAATAATATTTAATAAATAAATAAAGTAAAATGGATAAACAGAAATGAGAAACAAATATACACGAACAGTTATAGCTAGGGAGAAATATAAACTATGCATTTTTCCCAGGATTTGTTTTGTGCCAGACACATTTCCCTGTTCAAAAATGAACCCCAGTTAGTGGTGAGCAATGACGAGGCCAGGTTTGCTGATGACAGGAAGTTATTATTAAAACAAAAAGGGATGTGGTGTTGAGCTGCAAAAGGCAGTCTCCAATTGGGCATTGAAATGCCAAATGTAGATCAATGTCAGCAAGTGTGAAATGATGCCCATTGTGGCACAAAATCTTAATTTCACATATACAGTTAAGGGGTCTGACTTGGCAGTGATAGACAAGAAAAGAAACCTTTGGGGAGGAAAGCTCAATGAAAACATCAAATTAGTGTGGAACAGCAGTAAAAAGGAAAATCCATATAGGGCATTATTAGGAATACAACTGAAAATAAAACTGCCAATACCATAACTACCAATTTGTATGTACCAATACTATACAAATCTATGGTGTGACCACACTTAGATTATTGCATACAGTTCTGGCCACTGACTTTAAGAAAGGCAATTACTGAACTGGAAAAGATGCAGAAAATGTTTGAGTAACATGATCAAGGGACTGGAACAATTCATGAATGAGGAACAATTACTGTCTTTGAAATGTTTTCCTTAGAAAAGGGGTGAATAAAGATGGGGTGGGGGCAACACAGATGTGTATAAAATCATGCTTAGGATAGAGATAAGTCAATAGGGAGGCATTTCAAAAACTTAGTTATAATATGAATTGTGAGGCCATCATATCAATCTGAATTGTTGTGACTTCGAACAACAACAACAAAAAGCGAGGAATTTGGTAGCTGCTAATCTGGACAGCTTTAAAAGGAGATAAGACACATTCATGGAAGATAATATTATGAATGGCTGCTAGTCATGATGGCTATATTTTACCTCCAGTGTCTCCTAATGCACAGAATAAAAAAGTACTATCGTATCTAGACCCTGCTTGTGGAATTGCCATAGGTGTCTGGTTGATTAGTGTGAGAACAAAGTGCTGATCTAGATTGTCCTTTGGTTTGATCTAGCAGGGCTCTTGTGTTCTCAAGCATTTGTACCTCTGTGTGAATTTTCAGAATCCTTGGGGAAGGGGGGGGGGGGGGGGGGGGGGGAGAGAGAGAGAGAGAGAGAGAGAGAGAGAGAGAGAGAGAGAGAGAGAGACTCTTCCTGTCCATTAGCGTGGTAAGCTTCTTTGCTGAGTCTGCCAACAAAGGTGCCATTTGTGAAGGCACTTTCATAGGAATCTTTTGATAAAATACTGCAGATGAGTTTACACAGTGACAAACAGCACCATATGCCTGACTCGGCAGTCCTTCCTACTCACTCTGCCTGTCGCTGTCTCTTTCTTTACCTCTCCAGAATAAAAAATGGCCGTAATTCTTGCTGAGTAGTCTAAAAATGTCTTTCATCTTTGCAAAATGTGGACTTTGGGAGAAGTGTCTCACACAGAAAAATGCAAGGTATTGGGCTTCAGAGCTTCAAAAGAAAACATGTCTCAGACTAATGGGTTGTCTTTAATGATTTTGGTGGCTACAGTATAAAACCTAAGACATTGTATATAGAGAGGTGGATGACAATTAGCAGGAAAAAACTAAGGCTGCATTCTTACACATTTATTTGGAAGTAAAGGTTGATTCACACAAAGTGCAGCTGAATAGGTTATCCAGATGGTATAAATCCATGGTCCAGATGCAAGGGTTACTTACAAAGTGTGGAGGTGAGGCATGGCATTGTGCAAACCTCCACTGAATAGAGTAACTATATTGGGTTCCAGTCATTCACTAATCTGTCTGGGGATGCTGAGATTTGTAGTCTAACCCAGCTAGAGGGTGCCAGGTTAAGAAAGGCTCACTTACATATTCTGTATGAACCAGCCCTAAGTGCCATTTCAATGAATGAAGCTTTTTTTCTGCACAGAAATGATTAAAATAAATGCTTTAAAGCTTTTAAAGCTTTTTTTTATGCACTGCCTAAAGAAGAAAAGCTGCAAACAGCTTGTATGTATAAATCTCTCAGAACATTATGCAAACTAATGGCTAGCAAGGAGCATGAACTAGGGATCCATTCTTTCTCCCACCTGAGGGATTACATGCTCTCTTTAAGCTCTTGCTGCTGACACCGACTTACAGCCAGCTGAGGTAAAAGTCTCAGACGTTACATTGCATGTTCTGAGAAGGGACTGGACAGATGGAGCACTGCAGGAAGCAGCAGGCTCACGAAGATAAAAATGCACTTGTAAAGAAAAAGGCATGGATGGCCCCCCTTGATGTGTAGGTCAGACATGCTCCACAGGCCACAGTTGTTTGCGACTGCATACAGTCTAGTCCTAACCCCAAAATGGGATCACTCTGCCCCACTGTCAGTTGACATGCACTTCACAGCACGGCTTCTAATGCCTTGCATGGGTTCTTTGCTGCCCTGGCTCTCAAGATATGTTGGGTATATACATATAACATTTTATTTTGTTTTACTTTAATCTATTTGCCACTGTAAACCAACTTGTGTCATGAAAAGTTGCTTAATAAAGATTTTATTAATTGAAGAATCTCTTACCTGGTTAACCAGTCAATAATGGCCCTTCCTCCAGCATGCCAGACCACAAGGCATGTGGAAGTCTTGGCATGTACTTATGTTGATGGAACAGCCATAGTGAATCAAAATATATGTGGGTTTAGTTCACTTATTTATATCAATACTCCTAAGTATTGCTTAGGAGTCCAGCCTGAAACAGACAAGCAAGCAAGCAAGCAAGGCATTTTGTCATTTTGATGCTTTAGTTCAGGAGCAAGCATTCCCTGTGAATATTATTTCGTTTTGCATGTTGTATGTGAATGCCTCATCTCAGAGCTGTTGAGTCAAGATGAAACAAATCGTGGTTCAGGAGCAATTCTTGCAGATCTGAAAGTCAGCACTGCTGTGCAACCTGAATCCAACATCCTATGAGAATATGTCCTGGTGTGTACTTGTTAGATCCAATTTAGTTTGAACCTAATGCTTGCTTGACTCGACATTGATGGATTGGTCAGTTTTTCAAAAGCTAAACACAAATGAGAAAGTTATAGAACATGTGCACATATGTTTTCCTATTGCTGCCGATTGGTCTGTCAGTTGATTTTGATCACTTACTTACTGTTTTGTCAGTCAGCAGAGTGATTGGGATTTATTGTGAAGTCAAGACTATTTAACCCTTATCCTTTTGCAAACATATTAGGTATTTTCTTATGACCTGCCTGACATGTTGTAGCCATGCATGGCATTGGATTTATACGCACAACTTAGCACAATGTAGGAGATGGGCTGTACTTAGCACATGGTAGGTTTTTCCTGTAACAGTCTAGGGAGGTTGAGAAGTTTGTCACAGTTTGATTTTGATCAGGATGTAGCCAGTTTGCCCCTTCCAGACTGAATCTGCAGTTGAAGTCTATACATTTTCCAAGCTTGCAGTGTGGATACCTGTCCTTTTCCAAAATATGTTCAACTACATGCCTACTTAGGAAAATATGTGTGAAAAATTGCATAGTTTGAAATATGTGCTTTAATCAGTGGGGGAAGAATGAATTTATTTTAAAGAAGGACACAGATGATGTGTACATTTGGAAAACAGGCATGAAAATACAGATTTTCATACTAAAAAAGAATGTAGTTTGCAACCTGATATAGACTCAGGTCACAACAAACTTGGAGACACAATATGTAAGACTTCTGTGATATGCAGACTTCCTGATATGCAGAAACCTAGAAGCTACACACTGAATTTACCATGATAACAGGCAATTATATTTACAATGCTGGGTTATATATGTGAAAGGGTGTGTGTGTGTGCCCCTTATGATACTAGTTAATGATACCACAAAGTTTAGAGACCAAATGCATTTCTGTCTAGCATTTTTCTTTCTAAGTATCTCAAAAGCTGTCAACCAGAATAAGGTCAAGGTCTCTTCTCACTGATACCAGACTGTAGGACACAGAATAATCATTTCAAGTTGCAACAACCCAGATTCAGGCTAGATGTAAGGAAAAGATTCCTCACTGCCAGAGCAATATGACAGTGGAACCAGCTGCCTAGCGAGCTCATGGGCTCTCCCACACTAGATATATTCATGGTGAAACTGAATGGTCATCTGAGTGGGATGGTGTCAATTGGTGTCCTGCAACAGCAGGGGGTTGGACCTGATAGCCTTCATGGTCACTTCCAATTCTACTATTCTATGAGTCATTGATTCTATGTTTACACTAGCTAAGACAGCCAAAACATCATGGCATGGATCAAAGACAATAGAATTCTACACCTTTAGTAACTTTCCTGGCCAGTTGATCTTTGGCACACAAAATACAGGGTACTGCTGAATAGGAATGGATAAATTGGTAAATTTCTATTTTTCTCAGTTTCTAATTTTCAGTTTCTAAATGCTATTTATCCCCAACATTTCCTATAATGAAACAGTTTCAGAAAATTCAGACTAATTTTGAGTGCAGTTCAATGAATGTATAGATTTCATGCAATTTTGTCTAGTATTTTCTGCATTTTAACATCTTCACAAATATAGGCATTATTTTTTCTGTCAACCTTTCCCTAGCATATGCATTTATGTAGAGGAAAAAAAAACTTCCTGGCAAAATTCAGAGAAATGTTGAGTGATAACAGTTTTGAATTGCATAGAAGTTCAGGTGTGCAAAATTAAGTAAGTTTGCATTAAAAGCTCGACCACATGAATTTCTTCCCCATCTCTGCTGCTGACTTTATTGTAAGTTCCTCTGATTCCTCTTGTGACAGGTACTTTTCATTTTAACTAACTACTTCATTGACCTTGCAATCCTGGTTCCTCCATTCTGATGGGATCAGAGCAGTCTGGGACAGAGCAACAAAGAAACAATTGATCCACTTCTACATAGACATGAATCAGCACTTCCACGCTGTCTGTAGCCACAGCTCTCTGCTGGTTACATTCAGTTCAACCATATAGCACAATATTACCTATGGGCTGCCAGAATTTCTGCAGTTTCACAGGATGGCTTTTCCTAGTCCTACTTGGAGATGGCAGGTTTTGGATATGGGACCTTTTATAGGCAAAGGAAGGGATGCAGGTGGTGCAGTGGTTTAAAACCGCTGTGCTGCTGGGCTGGTTGATTGAAAGGTTGCCGGTTTGAATCTGCACAATGGAGTGAGTTCCCGTTGCTCCATCCGAGCTCCTGCCAGCCTTGCAGTTTGAAAGCAAGCAAATGCAAGTAGATAAAAAGGTACCACTTCGGTGGGCAGGTAACAGTGTTCCGTGCACTTCAGTGTTTAGTCATGCCAGCCACATGACCACAGAGACTGTTTGCGGACAAACGCTGGCTCCCTCGGCTAGGAAACGGAGATGAGCACCACCCCCTAGAGTCAGGCATGACTGGATGTAACGTCAAGGGGAAACCTTTACCTGTTTACCTTTATAGGCAAAGTGTGTGCTTTTCTACTAAACTAAATTCTACCCAAATGAGGCATTGATCTCATCCTGATAAGGTAAGGCACCATGTCAATACCCAGCACCAAAGAATTCACTAAGGAAATTGAGGGAATACAGTGTCCCCTAAATAAGGCTAGCACCCTAAACACATTTAGACAGTAATGCATGCAATACTATTTGCATACCCCTGCTGCTGATGCTGTTGATGCTCTTCTCTCCTAAAGGATTTCCTAATGGGATTGATGTCAGTGTAGTTTGTGTAGGAACAGTGTGTTGGTCTGCCTCTGGAACAGTGTTCATTGCTCAAAATGTATTTTGTAAGTTCCCAAATATCACTCAGATGGCAGACACTCTTTCTATTAACAGAAATCAGATAAATCAAAAGGATAAATCCCTGTTTCTTAATGGGAAGAGAATCTGTCAAGTAGCACAGTAGTGGCCAAAGCTTGGCACTGGATGATGCTACCAAGCAAAACTTCTAAAGTTGGAAATGATAGGAGGTAATCCGCTTGCCTTGGGAAAATCTTGCTTTCCATACGGGTTGTTGCTGAACTTGTTTGCTGAGATTGGTGCTTGTACAGATACACTGACTGAATTCAGAGAACTTTCTTTAACGTACTATTTATCGTCATGTCTGATCAAAATGGTGAGTAGTTGCAATGGCCAGCTGATATTCTTATGACTCTAATGCAGGGGTCTCAAACTCAACTTACCTGGGGGCCGCTGGAAGTAGAGTCTGGGTGAGGCTGGGCCGCATCAAGTATTCCACCACCGCGGTGGTGGTGGGCCGCTCATCCCGCGGCCGGCCCGGGTGCCGCCGGCGCTTTGAGGGCCGCAAGGCCCCTCCCCCGTGCCCCTCCCATCCCGGCAATTGGCCCGTGGGCCGCGAGTTTGAGATCCCTGCTCTAATGGATGGGCAAGTAGCCTTGACAAAGATTTGCATGTCCAAAAACTGGCAACTAGGATTTTCATGACTTTTCCAGTAGGTACACGTGTGGAACACAGTCTATATTCTATTTCCGAAGAACAGCAAATAAAAGAAGACACATCAGCCAACAGCACCAGAAAACTTCAGGAATGACATGGAATTCTTCACATATCTGGAAGGAAAACAGATTTACTGAAGCCTTGTTTATACGCTGTTGGCCTTATCACCTCTTGACAAACTCCAATGCCATGAAAAGTGTTATTCGTTAAATTGCCCAGGAAGAGTGAAAGCAAACTATCTTTTTGGAGACAGCGGTGTCTGTGGCTTAGTTGTGGTATGAATTGGGTGCAAAAGGTAACTTTGTGACAATGAGAGAAAGCCTACAGAGAGGAAGCAGCATTTTCTTCTTGCCCTGCCTTTAATGTGAATGCTTTCTGATCAGGAAGATCACTGAAGAAATGAAAAAGAGAGCTAAAATTTTCAGAGACCCAGCAGATGTGATAAATGACAGCCAGCAGGACTCTGGGATGTTACAGCTTGCTGAGCCAGATGTCCAAATGATTTTTGAAACACTAAAATTGAAATATTGTTTCTTCTCAGGAAAACAAAAGTACCACGGATCACCTAGAAAAATGTTTTGCATCAAATGTATAATACACCATTTGTAAAGGCTTAGTTTTCACAGGGAAGGACAGCTAGTTTCCAGAGCTGCTTCTGTTTACATAAAGATGTTCTGAGTTATAAAGCAAACCAAAAGATTGTTTGTTGAATTCTGCCACTTTGCAAGATGGCATTGTCAAAATTCTGCCCGTCGACAATAGTGTAACACAACAGATTCAGACAGGGGGTATCAATACCAAACAAGCCAGACACTTGATAAATTGTTACCAGTGTTGCTGCAGCAAAGCTTTGCAAGGGAAAAGGCTATGCATAAAACATATCTAAAATCACCCCCGAAGTACTAGAGTGAATTCTATCAAGTATACAGGTGATATAATCAGTGTGTGCTCCAGCAGTGTTTATGTCTTGCCTGAACAAGAGATAACAGGCTCTTGAGAAAGTATAGCAGGTCACAAAGAATATGAAGCTGAATGTCAGTGACAATAATGAAGCATGCTAGGTTTCTATTCTGTGCAGAAGACTTCAAAGATTGTTCATATTTTTAGGACGTGAACCCTGTCTGTACTGATAGATTACACTGGGAAGAAAGTTAAAACGGAATAGAGTTCGGTTTGTTTGAGGGCCAGTTCACACACCACCCTATTGCCTGCGTTCTCCATCCATGGGGTGGACTGAAATTACTTAGAGTGCTACTTTTAAATTTTCACTAACTGATGAAGATTTATGTTCTTTCAATCTGATACATAGTGAGACATTTTAAATTACAATTTAAACTTGTTTCTTTTTTAAATTATGTTTTCTTTCTTTGCAATGCCTCAGTTTCTCTGAATCCGTCTTTCCAATAGCTTTTCCTCATGTCCTCTCTCTGCCCATCAGAATACTATCATTTCTCAGTCAGCAGCTCTTTCTGCCTATAGTACTTTCATCATCCTGATCTGAAACCGTGGCCCGGCTTCCTTGGTGCTAAGCAGCACATTTCACCCAGCAAGTGCCTACAGGGCCAGGAACTTGCAAAATGAGATGCTGTGCATTCATATATGTGCAGCAGGCAGTTTTGTGAAGCTCTGTAAAAATTTTCCCTGCATGTCTCAGCTTGGCCAGAGCACACATGGCTTTTGAGGGCCTCAATCTGCCTTCGACTTGTAAGAGCAGAGTCAGGAGCAGACAGTAGTCAAGGCCTCTGGTCTGACTGCACCCGGACTAATCTAATCTTCTCTTTGCCTCTGGTTCCTCTATGCTTGATCTATGACCCATGTTTGTTTCTGCTTCTACCTCCTGACCTGTCTGGTTTGGCTGGGTAGCTGACCTCCATTGCTTTCTGACTCTGCCTGGCCTTTGCTTGTTGCAGACTCTGCCTCTGCCCCTGGCCTTCTGCTAGGACCTCCATCAACCCTGCTCCTGGTGCTCCAGAACTGGTGCTCCAGTGTGGTGTGGTGCTCCAGTGTAAGACAGGAGACCTGGGGGATCTGGGCTATAGACCCCGCTTGGGTATGAAGCTTACTGAATTACCTCGAGCCAGTCTCTCACTCTTAGCCTAGCCTACCTCAGGGCTTCTGTTGTGAGGATGAAATGGAGTCCTCACAAGAGGCAAAACAAGCAGAATATATATGCAATTTAAAATAATTGAATAAGAGGAATAAGAAAAAGAACAACAGACATCCTGGACTGGACATGACCAGCAGATGCTCATTGCATTTTCATTTGTTAATTACTCCTGCTTTGTTTACCCCATAGAACTTTTTTCTATACCTCCCTTTGGTAGGAAATTAGCCCTTCTGATGTTTTTCCCCTCCAGTTTTAGGGCTGGACAAGCTAAGCATAGCATTTAAACAGTCACTTGGATGCTTGACCATTTTATTTATTTATTTATTTATTTAAAGAATTTCTGTAGCATTCAATTAGCACAATACTCTCAGAATGTACAGAATGCAGCTAAAAATATACCATGTAACACTCAATTTAAGAACAAATTAAAAAGCAGACACACCTGTCATAAAACATCTACATAACAATAAAATTTGACAGGCATGTACAATCAAACAGTAAACAAAGCAACTATTCCAAATGTGCCAAAACAGTGTAAAAGCCAATATAAAACAAAATAGTATAATCAACAGTTAAAATGGTGAGAAAGTAGAAAATTTAAGCTGATGTCAAAAAATACATAATGTCAGCACCAGGCATATCTCCTAGGGAAGCTGATTTCATGGATGGGGTGTCACCAAGAAGGCCCTCCCCCTCATAGGCACCATCTTTACTTCCTTCAGAGGTGGCTCACAGAAAAAAGCCCATTGCCCTTATATTGCATCGATCAAGGAAGAATGGAACTGAATTCCTTGTTAAGAGAGGATGTGGTGTTATCCTCCTTAAGCAAAGTGGAAATGTGAGCACTCCTAAAAGAAAAATGATTCTTCTGATGTAGATCTTGACATTTACAGGTTGGAGAACAGTGTAACATTCCTGGGTAAGGTACTGAGGCTAGTGCTTGATGGCCAACTCCAAATGCCACTTTGCTTCAGAACTAATTTTAACACTGAAAATACATTTACCACTCTTTTATGGGAGAGTGACACAGTTGATCCTTTTGCATCACGAAGCAGATTTCCATATTATTGCTCAGGATAGCTGTCTGGAGAATAGCTGTTTGAAGTGAGTGTGGCTCAAATCCATTTTCTGTGATTCTGATCATATCTGGATGGCCATTTCAGGAAGGTGGTGCCGTTCCACTGGAAAGCATGAATAATTTGGCATCCCACAAGGTTCTATCAATCCCCCATGCCAGTGACCTTCAACAGAAATGTAGATCTGTATAAGGAGATACATTATGTACTGCCACCAGTATGCAAATGACAGCCAGCTCTGTTCATTTAAAAAAAAAGTAGTGAGGAGTCT
The DNA here is from genome assembly GCF_004798865.1 of Varanus komodoensis. Taxonomy (NCBI): domain Eukaryota; kingdom Metazoa; phylum Chordata; class Lepidosauria; order Squamata; family Varanidae; genus Varanus; species Varanus komodoensis. Next base: position 20,277,797 of record NW_025335589.1, on the reverse strand, counting down.
GACCAGCTTGACTGAAGTAATGGACTGGATGAGGATGAATAAAGTAAGGCTCATATAAGATGGGAGTTTGGATAGTGGGTAGCTCAGCTACCAAGTTGGGTTGTGTTTAACTTGTTCTGGAGATGATTGTCCTTACACTAAATGGCAATATCAATGGTTTGGGGTGTGCCCACTCTGCTATATTTGTCAATAGAGGCACAAGTTACTTCCGTGGTAGAGAGCACCCTTTCCAACCCTAAACTGGCATCCAAGCCATGGCCCTTCCTGGACACAGATATCCTGGCTTCAATGGTTCATGTTCACTATCATGAGCTATCAATGCTTGCTCTGCGAGCAGAAGGGAAAACAGGCAACATAGTGTGCTAGCACTCCATTTCTCCTACCTCACTACCTGTGAACATTCCTCCTGCCATCAGAGGGGAATACTTTTTTCTCTGGCTGCATGCACAAAATCAGCCTTAACATTCTCTGGGTCTTGATTACTGATTTAGGTAGTGAGGTGGTTGGCACTCAGGTATGGAGTTGGAACAACAAAAAGGAGGCCACAAATTTTCAAGTGACAGAAGAACAAGTTTCAACAGGCAAAAGTTGTAAAAACTGTACACACAGACAAACACACACACAACTTTAATATTGCCTCCCATGAACAATATGGAAACAACTGGAGATAAGCCACTAAATGGTGTCCCTGTTTCTGTCCTAGTTCCTTATCCAAGACATGCCCTACTGTCATTGGTTGAACTCTGCCAGTTATTTCTCAAGTGTTAGCAGGGCTCACCCTGTCCTCCTCCTCCTGCCCCAGACTTGGGTTTGCTTGCTTCCTTTATCTTTTTCCTCTTCTTCTCCTTACCATCCTTACCCTTCTGGCTTTGGCTTTTATCTCTTAAAATAACCTCCCATCCCAACTTCAACTAATCAAGAAAGAAGTTATTTTTTCATTTCTTCAAACTATTTTTTTAATTTATAGTACTGAATCTTTTCATCCTCTGTACTCCACTTGCCTAGACATATCTCAACTTGGATTTTCTTCTTCCACTTGGTTCAGAACTTAGTTTTTGCTAATGCAATGCCATACGTGTGAGTGGAGTAACATAGTTGGATATTACTTAATGCATTATAGGCACCCTGAACTCTCAGGAATAAATAGTTTAGAAACATAGATAACTTAGTTTTGTGTGAATGAAGGTTTATGTCCATTGATTTGCTTTGTGCCTCTATGAACAAACAGCTAAAATAATAAATTCTTTTCAGTAAATGAGCAATTCCCTTTTTTAATTATTATAAAGCAAATGTTTCTTGGCTAAGGAAAGCCAGAAAGTAATTTTGCTAAAAGCTTACTCATTTTATTACCAAACCACTAAAATTTTGTATTACAAATCTGTATGCATTTACTGCTCCAGTTATCTAGTAAAATATTATACTGAAACATTAAAGTCCTCAGAATATTTTGTTAGACTGAATTTGTAAATTATTTCCATGTGTTTACATATTTTTGTCTTCATGTCTAGAGATTCTTTATCCCATGCAGTTTTTCTACCAAGGGTTCCCATAGCAAGAAGCATACCTTGTGCCATTTGAAAGTTTCACCAGTTCATTGCTGATATCATCAGCATTAAACTTTCTATATTGTTGTTTCAACTATGTGCTAGGATATGAATTATATTTGATAAATGAATTTAATATCAAACAAGGTTTATAGTGAGCAAAGTAAAGAAATTAGAAAGGCATCTGAAATTACACCTTTGCATGAAGTAGCTTCTAATTTGTAATAAATCTTTAGAAATGAACTGTATAGAAATGGAAAGAAAATATATGTTCATCTCTCCGCCAGTAGTGTTCAATCTGGCATGTATTATTTACCATTAAATCTCATTGAGATGATTAGAAATTAAATTGTGTACTGATCTGATAGATTTCAGTAGATTTAGACTGGAAATCTACTTTTGATAGCAGGCCTATGGCAGAGAACATGGCTCTATAGTGAACAGCTATGACTCTCTGAGTAAATAGAGAGATGTGTAGCACAGGGGTGCATTAGGCTGGACAAAGTAGGATGCTAAATGCTTTCCCCATGACTCAGGTAAAGTTCCAAACATGTTCTGAATCTGTGCAGGGGAACAGCAGTTAAGCAAAGGTGACGATGAAGGAAAAGCTCACTATTACTGCTTCTCTTCTGCAAACTACAAGCTGCGCCCTTTCCTGCCATTCTGCTGGTGTTCAAGTCTGTCACTCATTGTGCAAGTCTGGCTTTCAAGCTGATTCATGAAATAGTGGGAAAACTGGTGTATAGAAGAACTGGCTACTCCTGTAACCTGATTATTTGTTATTCCCAGCCAGGGCTGCTGTACCTTTTTGTGAATAAACTGCTCAAGTTCATATGGCATTATGCTATAGTGTGGATGGGCTCATGTGCAATGCCAATATAAATGGCTTCAGCAGAGCCTTTTGTAAGCAATGTAATCTTCCTGAGCTTTGGCATGATCCCGTATCCTTTGTTTTTGTATGGTCCTGATTCACGACTTGTTCCTTGGTCCTTCATCCTGCTTTTCCCTTGGCCCTGACTACTGGCTTCTTCCATGGCTTCTGGTTTTTGCTCTCGGCTCATTTCACACTATGGAAAAGCAAATCCTAAGTAGGCCATAATAAACAAAACCCTACAGTGTAAATCATCCTGCAAGGACAGCAAGAGAAATGGTCTTTTGCATATTTAAAGTGACTGATGTTGTAATCGATGGGAATAAAAAATTAGGGTACTACAACCTTTTTCTCAATCTGCTAAAACAAAGTATTGTTTATCACAAATGTCTTTTTAACCTTAGTAGAAAAAATCTTGTTTACATATTAGAAACAAAGAGTACACCTTGTGAATTAAAAAAGAAAGAAAGAAATTGCTATGTAAATGGAACTTAGAAATGAAATCAACTGCTCCTTTGACAACATGGCACATTTACAACCACTGAGGTCCTCTGTTCCCACCGTCCACTTCAGTGGAAGAAATTGACATGGGCAAATGGGTGGTGTGCACTATGATGTCAATCAACTTCACTAAAGCAGCACTAGCACCATAGTGATTAGTGCCAAGCTGCAGTGCCTGTTTCAGCCTGAGGGTTCCCTTCCCTTTTGAAGATGCTTGCAGAGGCTGAATTCCAGTGGCAGGAAGGGATGGAGGTATAGCATATAATGAGCATAGCTGCCCACCTCCCAAATTGCCAGCATATTTTAGCTTAAAGGCAGTTACTGACAGGCATTGTAGAATGTTTTTAAAGCCAGGAATCCATTTCCTGACAGCTGGAAGGAAGGAAATGTGATATATTCAGGGGTGAGGGGTACTTCCAGCTGGGGATCCAGGCAGGCTGGGCTGGGACCCAGGACCTGAAGTCCTGCTTCTGCAGGTTAAAGGATGCCATAGTGGAAGTACTGTCCTACCTGATAATCTCCTACCATTATCTTCATGGAGTGTGGTGCTTTCTAAAAAGCCAGT